>NW_027110130.1:851785-868328 GCF_000696795.3 Halyomorpha halys
GTTAGTCATACTTATTTGTGTTTCATTGACCGCACCCCCAACCATCTTCTCCTCACGTAATTATACATAGTTTTCAATTAAGTAATTAAAAATTGTTTTTTTTTAATCCACCGCGCTATTTTACTATAAGTAAATCTGCAAATTTCTTCTTGGGTGTAAATTCATTACTAATGACGTATATCCTTAAGAGTATTACGTCGAGTTTAAGTCTTGCCTTTACAATAGGGGTTTGAGGCAATACGATAAGAGGGTGTGATGTTAGAGTCGAAGCTATCGGGTTAGAGGAGGTGGAATAAGTAAATTAATCAAGGTAGTGGGGACGAGGCCTGAGGGACAGATATATAAATGTAAATCACCTTTACAGGGACCGGAGCTGTATTAAACATGAGCTTAGCCGTCCCACTATACCCCACACGCTCATAAATAGACCCTAGCATCTTGACCTTATCCTCTCTCTCCCAGTCGTAACCTTCCGTCCCATCTCCTCGGATCTAATTTACTGCTTTCGGTTTTACTGTCCAAGAGTTGGGCCCATAAACTGCTAAGAAGCAAATCTAAACCGCAGGGGTATTACCAATATTAGATTTTTTTTTTAGTCGTAAAACCTTAGATTTGAGGAATGAAATATTGGTTTGAGAAAAATTAAAATAATTGAATTAAATATAGACAATTTAGCACACAAGCATTTTCTCTTATAACCCTATTTCACTATTATTCAGAATGGCCCTTAATGTTCCATATGTAACCGATCTAGCCCTAACCAGATATCATTCCTTCCATTATAAACTCTCTAAACACCCAAACCCCCTAGTTTCTAACCTTGCTTCCTCTTCCATTTCTGATAATCCTCCGAAGGGCCTGAAAAGAAGATGGCTACGAGACCATCTAATGTAAAAACGTTATCAGAGTGCTATCAATGGGTAATTTATCTACACCCCTGAATTACTCCATTATAAAATCACATTTTTTTTTAATCTTACAACATATAGGCATAACAAGTAAACAATGTATTATAATAATTTTTAACTGTTTTCTTTTTTTGTTTCATCACTTTAGTTCTTTTATCTTATTATTTTTTTTTCTTCTTACTATACTTTAATTTTTTTTATTGTTTTTTTTGTTAATCGTTTTTTTTCTATTTATTCCTTTTCTATTCTTTCCTTTTTATTCTTCATATTTTCTCTTTCAACCCAATGTGATTTTTCTTTTTTTTTCCCTTACTGTTTCCCTCTTATTTAACATAAATAAAATACACTAAAATAACAAAATACAACTAATATTCATTTTAAATAAATAAAATTTAAACTCGTAATAAACATGTCATCACGTTGGACTTAGAAATATAGAATGTTTTGAAATTTGAATTGGATAAAATTTATTTTATTTAAACAATAATATTAATAGATCAATCTTTTCAGAAACTATTTATTCTAGAAATTTTTATGATAGTAAAATAATTTGCATTTTTTTCATTTTTAAGCCTGGGAGTTTTGTTTATCGATTGAATAATTCCTTATCTATAGCAACGAGAAATTGTTAAAAAAAAAATTTCAGTTTAGTATTTCAAATGTTTCAGAGTAGTATTTCGTGGCGTGTTGTGAAGTAAAAATGAGAGCAAAAATTGACTATACTCATACGACACTTGGACTGCTGACAGTGACAAAATTCATAGCACGGAGGCAGATAAAATCCTTTGATAGCAGTTCACTAACTCATTATTTCAGACATGAACACAAATAAGACACCCACAAAGGTGGCAAACAGTCTCACACTTGACTAACTTACTACTGACACCAGGGCAACTGGTGAGTCTCGGCGTCAGATAGCATGCACAAGACTGTTTTCCCATCTATATCCGTTATTGTTAGTATTATTATTTATTTATCACCCTACCCTGCCTATTAGACAATACGGGTGTTCGCAGCAGTGGGTACAACTCATTGCTGCATATGACAAACATTACATAGCTGTGCACACAGCACATTGCTCTTGCTACAAAAGCTACTGGTGTAGCTTATTCTCTCCTACCCAGGGAGAAGTGAGTAGAGCCCACAGCCTCCTTCCACCAGTACACGAAGGTCTTGTAGTGCGGGTAGTTTTCTTTCTTCATCAGCTCAGGAAGATCACTCTCAGTCAGAACATAGAGTCCTGTTTCCCTCATCATCTTGGCTCTCAGTGCTTCATAGGCGGTACAGGCAAGTACGACATGCTCAGCGGTCTCAGGAACCTGACAAATTGGGCCTAGATGATCAATGTTTATACCTCATCTGTATCCGTTATATACCCGTTCCCCGGTCCTCTCTTACAATGAATCAAATGCAGTAAAAGAGTTTTTATCTTTTTCATCAATTCTCACTAACCCCTCTTCCTTATACCAAACTCTACACATCCATGGGGCTTAAAAATAAAATAAAAACAATAAGGAAAGCATTAAAATAGTAGTTTTACTCTAATTTACTCGTAGATATTATGATATAATTGTACAATATGAGAACGCATTTAACTCAGGTACTGAAACAGTGATAATAAATTGTTCAGAGTACTTATTATTTATAATCTTATTTACTATATATGTTCAGTCCACGAGAGTATCATTCGTTTATTTGTTATATCGCTGGACTGTATATTCATAAGGACTAGAGTGGGGGGGGCGCCATATGCCACCATGATATCCACGTAACCCAGCACCACCTAGGGTGTAAGCGGATAATTAGACGCCAAGAGGGCGAAGGGGAGAGGGGGTGTGCGGTTGAGGATAGAGCAAGTCTTCTTGGATTCTTGTTAGTACCACGGCCAACTAAGTGATTCCTGGCTAAGGGGTCAGTACCGAGTGTGGTACACGGGGCAGTGGAGGGAATGGCCACCTTTCTATGTTGAGCAGTAGTGACACACCATCCATCAGGTGACCCATAACATACGCGGCAGACAGCGAGCACTCAGTAACACGAGTAGATCTTTTCTACCAACCCAAAATGGCGACCCTTACCACGCCATATTCACGCCTCACAAATGGACCTGTTTTTTCCCCCATATCTAAACTCTTACTTACCTAATTAACGTTATTGTATTCTTTTCGGCCTCCCCTTTCCATTAGTTATTTCATTTTATTTTAATACATTAATTTTTCTCAATATCGCTTTTCTCTTACTAAACACCTTCTGATATCTTAAAACTTTTTTTTTTTAATATTTATTTTTTGCTATTTACAACTGTGCATTATAATACATTTAGTAAATCTGATATAAGTTAAATTGGAGTGTTACAGGCGTGTAGAGATACTACCCATTGGTAGCACTCTAATGACATTTTACATTAACTGGTCTTGTGGCCATCTTCTTTTCAGGCACTTCGGAGGATTGTCAGGAATGGAAGAGGATGCAAGATTAGAAACTAAGGGGTTTGAGTGGTTAGAGAGTTTATAATGGAAGGAGTGGTATCTGGTTCGGGCTAGATCGGTTACATAGGGAACATTAAAGTCTTTATGTATGATTTTATTTGTGATAAAGTAAGGAGCATTGAGGATTTTAGATTGTAAGGACTGAATACGAGAGGAATTCGAAGGTTTAGTGGAGCCCCAAAGCTCAACTCCTGAAGTGTGATAAATATAACTACGTGTGATAGAAGATCACACCTGGTCACCTTGTTACAAGATTACATTATTTATATTTATTAGTAACTTGTTTCCAGTCAACCTACATGTATAATTCCTTATATTGTTCTTATTAATTCTTTTTTATATACTTCATGAACATAACAATTATTTATTTATAATTTTAATTTTTTCTTGAGACTGGTAACTTTTTAATAAATAATTCAAATTTTATCCATAATAGTCTCAAAACCTTTTATTTCTCTTACAAGTCCGACGTTTCGGCCAATCCGGCCATCTTCAGGGACAATCTACTTAATACAACTTTGAAACCATATAATTTAAACAACTCTAACTCCATGCAGGCTATTCTGCCCAGGTCAAAACATCAGTATCTAATTAGTCAAACATCACTTAAAACAAAGTCAAAATCATTCATCAGCAGACACTATTTCTTAAACTTTTATCACAGTTTGTTGTGATAAAAGTTTAAATTATATGGTTTCAAAGCTGTATTAAGATTGTCCCTGAAGATGGCCGGATTGGCCGAAACGTCGGACTTGTAAGAGAAATAAAAGGTTTTGAGACTATAATGAATAAAATTTGAATTATTTATAACAATTATTTTGAAATGTTTTATTAATTATAAAATTTTTGTATCTTGTTTTTTCATTTTGCCCTGACGAAGCCTTACAAAGTGGGGCGAAACGCTTGTTTACAATAAATAGTTTTCTTTTACTATTTTGATACCTTTATTGACCGCCACCCGGACTATTATCCTACAATAAATATTTAATTAATCACACATAAGTTTTTCTATATATTTTTTATATTAAATCAATTTTAAAACCTTTCCAATTTTGTGCATGTAATATGTATTAATATTTTCTTTCTTAATTTTAGTATTCCTATTTTCCTGTATATAATTATTTAAGTTTCTTTAATATACCTAAAGTATCTGTTATGTTCTGTTTTTTTTTCTGTAATTTAATTTGATCATTATGGTTGTTAGCTTGTTTTTGTTCTTAGCCCTGAAGAATATATTTCAAGCCGAAAAGTTGTCACTAATAATTATTTGTATTCTTTACTGACCGTACTACTGATGTATCTACTGATACATATATAAATCAGTGTTAACTATCAACACATCCTTATATATTGTGTAATGATCGCAAATTTAAATTGGCACCTCCAACATAGAATGTTCCCGAAATTCCAGGATACATCCTGTTGGCGAGTTGAATATCCTAATGTATGACAAACAGGGATTAGATAAGAGGCGTACTATTTGAGTAAATAAAGAGAGATGTTATGGGGACATGTGGGCGGAGCTATGGGACCCCTGCCTGTGGGTGACAGCTGGAAGCCCTTCAACTGTCACCCTCACCTGCCGGTCTTAGCCACAATGAGCCACTCCCCTCCTATCTCCATGCGATCGCTACCTATAGTCAGTTTTTCAATTTTATTTATTCTCCTGTACTTGCGTAACTTGTTCATTACTCCATAACATGATTTAAGCTCACAATTATCTGAGGCGGTGAGAATGATAGGGAGTTAAATCATGTTATTTTTACTAGGTCATTATTAAAGAGTCTTTGCATATAAAGTATGTTTCATTGAATCTCTGTAAAATTCTGGAGATAAACCGTGAACTTGGAAAAAATCACTCTTTAATTTGCTCGAACGATTTTGATTAAACTCCGGACTTCAAATGAAATAGTTTTGCCGATTGCATCGGGAATTGCAAATGGAGACAATGGAGGATTACATCAAAAACGATTAATCAAATTCCACTACCCGTTACCGACAGTTAAAGGAGCAATGACCTACATATTGTCGGTTTCCCTAAGAAGGGGAAGTCGGCAATCATTCTGGATCCCACCGTGAGAAATGAAAATAACGATCTTGACCAGGCAAATAAGGTAGATAGGGAAAAGAAGGAAATCTACGATAAATGTATCCCTTTCCTCAAGGAGAAGTTCTGTGAGGGCTTTGGAGAACGAGACTTCAACGTGAGAGGCCTCTGGTTCGGAGCCCGTGGAACGATTCCCAGCACAACTAGGAGCTTCATGGAGGAGCTCGGGGTCGATGTCCAGGACGTGGGTAGGATGACAGAGTATATAATACTCAACTCCCTGGGAATCATACACCATCACATGCATGGCAATTAATGAGTATGGGAGTTTATCCAGAAGTGGGATGGCATGCATGCATCGCATATCTTATTTGTTGTTTTAATTATTATTTTAAATATTTTAATATTTGTTATATAGGAGAATTTGTTGATCAAATGAAATAGGGTTTGTGAAATGGAAGGGAAAAAAAAAAAAGGAATAAATCGAAAAACTTGTAGTTAGTTTGTAGACTGGCATTAATTGTAACTGTGGAAGAAAAAATAATGTTATCTATCTATTATATTATATTATGTAAAAATATGTAAATTTGTCCAGTCACGGATTGATCAGTATGCTGTGTAAAGTAACCCGATGTATTTGGGGCAGCATGAATAAATAAAGTATTTCTTTCTCTATATATAATAGAAAAAAACAATGGGGTTGTGTGAAATTTTGAATTGCCTTGAGACTTGAGTAGGAATGACTACAGATCAGAATAGAGAGGCCATTTACTTCATGTGCTAGCGTTAAAGATAAATAGATTGCATATAGCTCTGGGGAAAACTTATTAATTTTTTTTTTTAAATGTTATTTACTTTCATATCTACTAGAGGGCGTACTCTCTGACAGGGAGATGGGTAAAAATTAGTTATAGTTGAAACTAATAGCTGAAGTTGCCATGGATACGAGCCTTGTTCATGAATGAACCATTGATAAATAAATATCGTATCCATGGCAATTTTAGCTATTAGTTTCAACTATAACTAATTTTTACCCATCTCCCTGTCAGAGAGTACGCCCTCTAGTAGATATGAAAGTAAATAACACTTAGAAAAAAAAATTAATAAGTTGAGATGATAACAGAATTCGATAAATTGGTGATAAGCTGAAAAATTGTCAATATCATTGACATGAATTAGTGAAATATCAATCAATGGTGAGACAGTTAAAAAGCTTTCTCCAGCATACAAGGAGAGTTCTCTCCGTAATTAATGGCCATTTTTATGAATAACTTCACATGTAGTGCACTTTAAAATAAAAGCATGGCACTTTGAGTTAAAAAGCTTTTAACCACCCCACGTCTGCCAGGTATTTGAATAATGGTTTCCAGGTTAAATCACTTTCTATCAAGAGCTTTTATATAAAGTTTTAACATCGTTACCGGAATTTCTAATCATAATTCAGTTTTTACTAAACGTGAAAGTTTATGAAACTTTTATAAATTAAGTAATGACTTATTTCATGGTATAAGTTAAATGACGGGAAAATAAATATTTATAGAAATATACAAATTCCAGAAAATTTAATTATATTTTTTTATTTATTAAATGATATTTATATTTATATAAAAATACATCCAGAAAATTTGTCCTAAGATCATAATAGAATTTCAGAGGCACGTAGAAAAACTCCCCTTTGTATCACTTTAATATTATTATTACTTTAATATCTTCTTTTCAGGTACCTCGGAGGATTGCCGGGAATGGAAGATTAGAAACTAGTAGGTTTGGGTGGTTAGGATGTTTATAATGGAAGGATTGGTTTCTGGTTCTGGCCAAATAGGCAACATATGGAGCTTTGAGGTCCTGATGGATGACTTGATTTGAGGCAAAGTACGGAGCATTAAGAATGTTGGACTGTAAGGATTGGATACGAGAGGAATTCGAAGGTTTAGTGGAGCCCTGAAGCTCAACGCCGTATGTCCAGATAGACCTTATAATAGTCAGGTATATCAGTCTTTTGTAATGGATTGGAAGTTTAGACCGTTTGTCTAGTAAGTGCTGTAGTCGGAATCGACGTTCAGTTTACTGTATTTTCAGTCTTGTGTGAGGATTCCAGGTTAGTCGTATCGTCCAGTTGCAGTCCAAGGTAGCGGATCTGTTCAACAGGAGTAAGGGCAACATTATTAAAGGATACAATAGAGAAGTCAGTAATAAAAGAAATTTATATTAGAATTATGTTATGAAAGATAATCCCCTATTAACTCACAAAAATAAAAATATTCTTCTTCTCTATACTGAAGGGAATTTTAACTTACCGATAAAAACTTAAAGGTCTTGAAGAAACTAAAAATATGTTTTTTTTTTTTTTTATTAAATTGATTTATTGATATTTACAACTGTACATAAAATACATCAAGTAAATTTGAGGAAATCGTAATGGTATGGTACAAGCATGTAGAGAAACTACCCATTGATATCACAATATAAGGTCTCGAGGCCATCTTCTTTCAGACGCCTCAGAGGATTGTCCGGAATAAGCAAGATTAGAAACTAATGGGTTTGAGTGGTTAAGGAGTTTATAATGGAAGGATTGATATCTGGTTCGGGCTAGATCGGTTACAAATGGAAATTTAAGGTCTTTGTGGATGATTTTATTTGTGACAAAGTAAGGAGCATTTAGGATTTTACGAAGGATTTTGGATTGTAAGGATTGGATACGAGAGGAATTCGAAGGTTTAGTGGAGCCCCAGAGCTCAACGCCATATGTCCAGATAGACCTTATAATTGTCAGGTATATCAGTCTTTTGTAATGAATTGGAAGTTTAGACCGTTTGTCTAGTAAGTGATGTAATAGTCGAAATCGACGTGCAGTTTCCTGTCTTTTCAGTCTTGTGTGAGGATCCCATGTTAGTCCTTTGTCCAGATGTAGTCCAAGGTAGCGGATCTGTTCTACAGGGGTAAGGGCAACATTACTGAAGTATACTGTAGGGCAGACAGTAAGTTTACGACGTAGGGTAAAGGTAATTTGATGGGATTTGTTGAAATTTATTTTAATCCTCCAATTAGGACACCATTCTTCGAGGGCTGTGATATGGGTAAAATATTTAAAAGGTAAAAAACTGACTTACAAAAAAGTTTTTATTCCAATTAAGAGATGATAATTAAATGAGGACTGACCTACGGTGGTGAGGAGCATGTTGTCGAGGAGGAGAGCGATGGCTACAATGACCAGGACCAGGCGCCTGGACTCCCGGCAGGAGGCCAGCCAGGATCGGGCGAGGCCGCCCAGAGTTGGTGGGGTCTCCGCCATACCCCTGCAAACACATTCAATAATATAATAACCAATTAGCTAACAGTCATTACAAGTTGGTTCCATGCTACTTTATTCAAGGGTAGTTTGTTATGCGTTATGGTATACCTGTTGCACCTGCCGGATAAGACCATCCCATAACGAAGTAACACCGAACAGACTACTCAGTTATTGTTTTATATGAAAAAAAAAATGTTTAATGACATATTTCCTTTTGATCCTTAATCTTAAATTTCTTTTTTGTTCTCCAATGTTTTGACCTTTAGCCATTATCGAGGAAACCTTAATTCAATATATCTAAGTATAAAAACTGATATTTAAAGGCTATTATATTATAGTAGTTTCACTAATTAATTGTAATTTTATATTAATTACAGGAGATGCTCCCTGTCCGCCTATCGGCGGTCCAATCCTATTTTAAAAATTATACAACTATTCATTTAATTATGAGGTGAAGATAGTTGACCGTAGATTAATGATTAGAGAAGTTTGTCGGGGGGTGTGGTCAGCAAAGAACAACATAAATAAACAAAACCATATTTATTTAATGCCGACGTTTCGACCTGAGTTTCAGGTCTTCATCAGGGCTCTGGAGTATCCTTAAGACAGAGCCCTGATAAGACCTGAAACTCAGGTCGAAACGTCGGCATTAAATAAATATGGTTTTGTTTATTTATGTTGTCCTTTGCTGACCGCACCCCCCGACAAACTTCTCCAATTATTCATTTAATTGTATTACTCGTTGCTCAAATTATATATAATAGTAACTTGTATTTATAATATGGTTCTGATTGTATTTTTTTTTTCAATAGAGTGTAAGCAGGAAAAAAATAAATTTCATTTCTTTATCCCAGCATTTTAATTTATACCTCATCAAAAACAATATTCCTGTTAATTTCCAAAAGTTTTTTTTTTTAGGTTAACTTTTCTATTTACCTTCCAAGTGACTTTCAATTTTGTTAGTTGTAAGTTTATGTTTATTCATTTATTTATTTTTATTTTTTGTTGTTATTTTGTTATTTATTATTATTACAAAAATAAGGGATATAAGGAGGTTTAATGTGAATAAATAAATTGCGGAGTGTAACATGTGCAGAACGATACCGAAGGCAGTGGGGCCAGTGCCTGCATCCATGCGAATGATGCAGGTGGCAGTGAATATTTAGAAAGCATTGTAGCGATCTTGAGCACTGGAGCGATAGGAGGCATTGGCACGGTGTAAGTGATTCACGGACCCTCTGTCGCTATTGTTTGTTAAGCTAAGTTTGTGCTGAAGCTGCTTGGTTTGTTTTTGGAACCCTTTCATCGACTCACCGGCAGTCACCACTGTGCAATCAACGTTTGTTGGAGTTGTCGGACTGCATGGCACTCTCTGTCACCAGTTCGCCGGCGGTCATTCTGGTCAACCAACTCTACATTCTTATTGTTATCGATATGCGCATATCGACCCCCCACGCAAATCTGGGAGCGACTTTATTTTCATCTTTCATCGAGCTGCATATTTTTTTTTATTGTTCGCTTCTAATTAACTTATTTTTTGGAAAAGAGAATTGGATTTTTGTGTTTTACATATGTATCAAAATATTTTTATTTTATTTTTTTACTCCACACTTTCTTTTTTTTTTTGTAACAACATAACAGTTATTTTTTTTGTTTATATTTTAATTAATTAAATTTGTATATCACTTGGAAAGTTATTTTTTTTATTATTTAATTTTCTCTATTATTTTTTTTTTTTTATATGATATTTATTTCAGGTCCTCCGTTTTATTTTAATTCGAACCAGCGAACATTTAACTCTGGGGAATAGGTCGGTTTTTCACTAAGGAAACACCCCTCGCTCCAATAATTCGTTATCACTTTTTACTCTAAATTGTACTAAATTTTTATTGCTCCCTCGAAATGCGCTTCACCTTATATGTAAAAGAAAATACTACGCTGTTATCACTAAAAATAGTTTTATATGATAGAGACACTTAAAATCATTCAGCGTTCTAGCCTTTTACTATAACTTTTTGCTTCTTGAAAATTTCCATTTTTAAGTTTGGATATATGAAATTATGATATAATTTCCCTTGATAATTACCTAAGGGCTAAAAATTGTAGAAAAATTGAGAAGAATCAAAAGAAATTGTGTCAATTAAATAATACTGAAACAAGAAATCAATATATCATATATTAATAAGCTAAATGTATTTGATTGTATGAAGATAGTCCGGGTGACGATCAATAAAGGTATCAAAATAGTAAGAGTAAACTATTTATTGTTAACCAACATTGGAGATATGATAAACTTTCTAAATACTGTTCTAGATTAATAAATTGTTGAAGACTACTCATTAAAATTAGTTATAAATATAATAATAAATATTCAATAGTTTTTTTTTCCTATTTTGATTTAGATTAGATTTTTATTCAGGGCGATCAACATCTAGGTTATTACACCCTTTTTACTTCATTTATATTCTTGTCTTTGACATTTGATGGTTGAATGTAGACTATTTCCTTTTTACACTGGTCGGTATTGGTAGTTTATATTTTAGTATAAAGTTGAGCTTCTTTTAGAAATTTTATTATTTTGTCTATGGATTCTGCTGAGTCTTTAAGGGCCAATTCTCTTGTACGTGGAATTTTATTCGAAGGCTTGACGAAATGATGGGCATTCTTCAGTTATATGCTTTATCGATAATGGGGAATGACAGGTTTGGCATATAGGCTGGTCCTCTTTTGTGATTAACTGGAGGTGAGTTAATTTGGAATGTCCTATTCTTACTCTTCCAGCAACCACTTCTTCTCTTCTGTTTCCCCTTATGGCACTTGTCCACTTTTGTGTATTTTTTTTTTACATTCTTAATTTATTGGTGAGTGGTACGGCAGCCCACATTGAATCCCAACTTTTTCGGATTCTGTTCCTTAAAAATGCCTTTATGTGTTTCGGCTCGTAAATTTGGAGTGGTGGAACGTTCATTGTAGCAGCCTCTTTATCCGCTGCCTCATTTCCAGCTATTCCTGAGTGCCCTGGAGTCCAGAGAAAGGAAACACTTTTTTTTATGATGTTCTAGCATGTCTATATAGTTATGAATTTTGTCTATCGTAGATCCGCTTTGATCGAAGTTTGATAGACTCTGGAGTGCAGACATTGAATCTGTACAAATTAGTATGTTTGAGTATTCACTTTCTATAGATAAATGAAGTGCTGTTGAAATCGCCTGAAGTTCAGCTGTAAATATTGTTGAGTATGTGGGTAATTTATATTTTTTGGGTGTCCCATGTATTATTATTAACTATGACTCCTATTTTGATACCTTCATTGATCGCCACCTGCACTTACTACAATTTTCTTCATATGGTCAAATTTCTTCTTCCAATAAAAATATTTTAATATTAGTAATAAGTGAAAAAAAAAATACATTTCCATCTAGATAAACATTATTAAAACATGCGATAAATCATCATGCACATGCTTAGCATTACAACTATAATTTTAAAGCGTGGGAAGAGGTACAAACACCTATGTAGGTACTGGAGAAGGTGGTAATATGAAAGTTGTATTTAATATGAAGTCACGTGATATTTCCATTTGAAGGTTCTGCTCCAAAGCAATTTACAACGGAACCAGTTTTTATGTTAGAGGATTATGCCCCTACAAGTTTTATTAACACCTGTTGAGTCAAGAGAAATTGATTTACAGTTTTTTAATCATTCTGTTTATTAAGTTGCGTTTGTATTAATTGTGTAGTGTTGGCGGCTGTTTTTTATAGTTGTTGATAAAGACCTAACAATGAAAACGGTAAGAACTATTTCATAGCAATCACAAAGAGCAGATATTCAACTTGCCTACGGCTATATTAACGTAGGAATTGAATAAAAAGTAGAGGAGTTATGAACGATTCCATGAACAATAGTCACCGGTAATCGATTGGTGAATCACGAATCGATTGGTAAAATAACAGTGAAAAAACGCATGCTTTCTTAGCTACAAACAAAAACCACTCAATTTTGTTCATAACTTTTTTCTACTCTAGGATTCGGGGATTTCATTATCTTTAAACCTTCCCGTGGTGAAAGGGAACATTTTGAAAAAAAGAAAAAAAAAGTAATCCAATAGTTTATTTTGGACAAAGATACGACCATTCCCTTTATTTTATTTTATTAGTACTATTTTTTTTTTTTTTAAACTTATTTATATATTCAAATGTTTCCTGTAACCGGTGTTTTATTATATTTTCCTTTTAATCTATGTGCTAGTCTTATTCTCGTAAAATGTATCTATTTGTTTGTTCTTGGTAGACTGATCTACTGCTGTGACTATAAATGATGGTCTGATCTCACATTGCCGTCTAATATTGAATTTGTTTAGCGGGTCACTGAAGAGGATCTAGGAGGGTGAATTCCGGAAAGCGAATTTGTTGATCGGGTGAATTAAAAAATTGTGAAATGGTGAAATTGGAGGAGCAGAAATGAGAAAGAAAAATAGGAATGAATTGAAACATTTGTATTTGTTGTACAGACCGAAATTGATTGTAAAAGGAAACTGTAGGGAAATCCAAGGAAAGGGAGTTCCAAATAAAAAATTAATTATTTTTAACGTTTTGAAACATCCGCTATTTATTATTCCCCCAACCTATACTTGGAAGACTCATCAATTTTGACTAGTATTTATATGTAGTTTTCAAAAATTGGGGTGAAGTAACTGCCTTTTTTCTCCCCTGGGCCCTTGTACTAATATATCATCTAATATATCATTTTCTTTCTGTCCTGGTGATGTCTGAATTTGTAAGAAATTGAATGATTGTGTTTTAATCGATGTTTTTGGATGCTAAAACCATGTATATACAAAATTCCAATTATATAATCACCTTATTGTTTTATATCTTATTTCTTTTAAAAAATCTATTACAAGTAATAGGGCGCTTGGTAAAGTAATTCGTTACATTATAAAATAAATTAAATTTTATTCGAATGTTCAATATAATGTTTATAATCTAGAGAAGGAGAATGAAGAATCGAGTAGAAAATTGTAGCAGGAGCTAAAAGGATCTGAGCGGTACAGAGGGCAAATGTTCTCCCGTCCTTCTTAACGATATTTCCACTCCATTTATTTACCCTCGACTTCCCTTTTAAGAAGTGTTTTCTACTTCATTATGCCGAATAAGTGTTAATTTTATAACATATTTTATTATTAATTTTCAAAATAATTAATTTTAATAAGAAAAGAAATTTAATGCTCATATTTATAGTGTGTTTTAAGTCATTTTTTATTTAATTAAATTTTTTTAAAAATTTATTTGTTGACATTTACAACTTTATTTACATATAAATCATACATCATGCATCTGGTAGTATCAGTATTAAATATAAATATTTGTGTTGATATACCCTTCTTTTGAGATACTGTTAAGAACCGATGTTCCAAAATGGAAAATGCCTTAGTTTCCTTCACAGGAAATTTCGTACACTATATTTGATCGTTGCTTTATTTTGTATTTTGTAAAATGGCCGCGTTTTTGTATTTAATAGCGTAATCCTTTTTGTTTTTGTGTTATTGTTATTTAGGTATTTTAATTTCCTCTCTGAGAGTGTTGGTATGAAAGGAATTGTGTTTTATCTTTTAATGTTGGTTTCTTTAGGTTTAGTTTGCTTTTGTTTCAGGGGATGTTAATTTTTACCGGTTTTGATTTTGTATCTTTTATGAAATGGTTGCAGAGATATTAGGCTGCATAAATTTTAAAATTTTTTGTGTCGAGATATGGTTGACATTAAGATTCAATACCTGAACAACAAATTCCAAACATCCGAGAGCATAATCCCTCTGAAAGTGAAATTCTTTGGTGTTACAAGTACAAAGACTTCTCCATTATACCTTGATGAAATGTATTCATGGAGTAAGCTACAGAGGACCTTTCATTGGAAAAAAACGGACACTGCTTTCTTCCTTTTATCAATGTTCCTCCTCCTTCCAAGAATTAAATTATTTACACTGCTCTCTTGGGAGATCGCCGAGAAGTGTAAGGCAAAATACCAGAACTGTGCCTGATAACTTTTGACCATCCGCTATACTAAAGCTAGTACTCTAATAATATTCTTCATGCAATGGTCTCGAGGCCATCTTCTTTTCAGCCACCTCGGAAGATAGTCATGAATCATGCAAGGCTAGAAACTAGTGGGTTTGGGTGATTAGGGAGTTTATAATGGACGGATTGATATTTGGTTCAGGTTAGATCGGTTATATATGGAACATTTAAGTCTTTATGATTGATTTTATTTCTTATAAAGTAAGCAGTATTTATTTAAATTAAAATAAAAATTTCTCGATTCTTTACTCTCACTTTCGGCCCTTAGGCCATTATAAAGGAAATATCCAAAAATTTTCTGTATAGGTAATTTATAAAAATACGTTAAGATTAATTGAAAAGAGATGTTAATTTATATAGGTTACTGACTGACACCCCAATGCTTCGTAATTGCTATATTTGAGGTTCTATATAGGTATAATGAACACTATGATAGTTTGATATAAATTATTGTATTTAGTAAAAATAAAACATTTTCAAATAATTTATCTTATGGTTTAATTACATATCTTGAAAAAATACATACTAAGAGGAGTAAAAGATATAATTTTATTTTAAAATATTTTTTTTTCTACTTGAGTAATCGAGGATTTAATTATGAGAGAGAGAAATACTTTATTTACTTATGCTGCCTAAATACATCAGGTTGCTATCTCACACAGCATACTTATCTGGATTATCTCTCTAGGAAGTCTGGTGAGTCAATTATTTTAAAAATTTTTGAGGTTAATCACTTCCATCCTTTGAAATAAATTATTATTTATTTATGACATTGTACAATGTTTCGGGACCACTGTCCCATATTCATGCACTATAAAAACCTCATGATTTCATATGGGAAATCATGTCAGCCACCTGTGCATCTTTCTTGAAGTCATTTTTCTATTAAATTTTAAAAAAAATTTAATTGCAAATCAACTTAACACTAGTATCACTCATTTATCATACCATAAATTTGTCTATATATTTAAAAAAAAAAGAAATAAAATAAAATGCAAATGGATGTTAGCTGTAAATTTACAGACATTTACGATTGTCCTTGAGTATGGCCGAAATGTTGGTTAGGTAATGTACTAAACGACTTAAATTTGGGTACAAATTATTTTATTTAAACAATAAAACCAGTATCGAAGAAATGAGAAGTTTCTTAATAATTAATTTACTATTATTGATATGATAAATTATTAATTTTATTAAATATATAATTTACACCTTAAGTAGAAGATGAGTGAAAATCGATCAAACAATTTTTTTCTTTTTAATTTTGAACTTACTTTTTTCCTAATGTATAGAGCAGTAGTTCCCCATCTAAGTTCCATGAATGATTAAAATGGATCATTCCAGATTTATAGATTATAGATGGATAGTTCCAGCTTTAAGACCTAGTCTTTCTTATCTTTAGCTTGTAAATACAGTTTGTTTGTTTGTTTGGTTGTTTAGTGGCGCCAAACTTCATTGGTCATCAACGCCATTTATATTTTATTTAATTTTGCCAATATTCGTTAAATTTGATTTATTTTTTAATTTGATTATTTTATTTATTTATTTATTTTTTTTATTTAATTTTTTTGACGTGACAACGTCTTATAAATCATTTTGCGGGATGCAATGTTAGAAAAAGTGCCCCGTAACGGAAGTAAATTGTTTTGTTTACATTTAATACAAAACATTATTGGATAACTATAGTAACCATTTAAACATTTTACTTATATAAACTTTTATTTTTGACGTGA
>NW_027110130.1:869253-874305 GCF_000696795.3 Halyomorpha halys
CATTTATCTTTGACTTCCTTTACAATTGGCCCGCATATCTCTGACGGAGTTAAAATTGCTTTACCCCGTCCCGGAAGCGCGAGTGCTTCTCTTGCAGCGTGATCGGCCAGTATTTGTAAATACGGTACAGTAAATACAGTATTTGACACTACATTTGCATTGAATGATAATTTAGGTTCCGCTATTTATCTACTTCTACCAAAAGGGTTCCACCATTTTACAAATAGTAACAAGACGGAATTCCTTTGGTGCTAGTTAAAGAAGGGTTGGGAATCACTGGTATAGAGCCTTGGTCTAATTGATTCGAAGATCGTTTATCCACGTCAGGTCTTGATAAACTACCTGCCATCTCCTTATAAGTTTTTTCTTAATTAGTTGTTTTGAAACGAGCAAGGTTTAATTTCAACTTTAAGTTGACTAGTAAGCAGAGACGGGCAAAAATTAGCTATAGCTAAAACTAATAGCTAAGATTGCCATGGATACAACCCTTATTCATGAATGACCCATTGATTAATAAATATCGTACCATCGTGGCAATTTTAGCTATTAGTTTCATAGTTGCCCAGTAAGTGAAAGTTGTATAATGCACGCACCACACAGATTATTTTTAATGAATCGAGGACACAGGATGCAGTTTTTTTTTTGTACATAACATAACTTTTTATTATGCTATTTGAAATTGTTACTGCCTCAAAATTCCAGATTTATTTTTTATATGTCAGTTATTATTTAATTAGTTAAAATTGTAAGAGTATGAAGCCCTTTAAGGAGACTTTCAGGAAATATTTAAGAGGAAAATTGATGGACGAGTGCTAAGTGAATCGCCCTAAGTACATTGCGTCATTTATGGTCGAAGGGCCGTGATAGGGACCTCCTTAATGACATTTCTCCTTTGTGAGCTGTCGCTAAGGACTATTTCAGTCTCCACTCAACCCTTCCCGGCCCTACCTTACACCTTAGAGTACCTCCGAGGTATCAGGGGCTGCCGAGGAAATACAACAGCTGAACATTTCACATATTGACAGATAGCAATCGAGCGTGATGAGGAATGTCGTTGGGTTTAATTCTTAAAAAGTTTCGTGAAAAAAATGTCTCTGAGTGTCTTTAGGGTGTTTTTGTGGTTATTTCATGGCCGGAAAAATAATTTATTAATTTTGATTAAAAGGATTAAGAGATTAATTAATTAATGATTAAATTAGTTGAATAAAATTGAAAGATTTGGGTTTTTTTTTCTTTTATTAGTTATGGCTATATGTCTTTAGGTTATTTCGTGGCCGGAAAAATAATTTATTAAATAAAAACATTTTACAATTGAAGCCTGATGAAATATTTCCGTTCTGTGTAATGGTTTGTGCGCGCCTGTCTGCTAGCCCAAAGGTTGCGAGTTCGAGTACCCGGCTCTGTCAGGAATTTTTTTCAAGCATATAATTACACAATACTCACTCATAATACTCACAAAATAAATCTAGTTCGTGGAATGGATTCATTAATTTCTTTTAAGCGGAAAATATTCAACTTCTCATTGCTTTCTACTTGAGATCACTTATGACAGGAATTGCACTGTTTTATGAAGAATCTATACCATGGTGCATGATATATATCAAGAAAAAACTGCTGTCAAAGATTTGTACCCCAATACTTAATATTTTGCAATAGGGATAACAAAATGAAAAAAATTGCTTTCAATAATACAAACTAAGATGAATATTTCATAAAAAATACAAAATTTATTTAAGAAATATAACAGAACAAATGTACTAAATCTTCATGAAACATTCAATCGTGGTTAATTTTCACTGTCGTTTAATCCTAGTTTCAAAAAATTTAATCTTTGTTAATTTAACTATAAAACAAATCTTGTTTAGTGTAGTTAAAAATGGGGAGCATTTTACCTTAAAAACTTTGCTGAATAAAACTGTCTAACATAACTTTTTTCGTTCAATATTCAATTAAATTTACTCTTTAGAAAAAAAAGATAACTTCAAAAATATAAATTTTCAAAATATTGTGTACTATTCAATACAAAATAATATAAAATGTATAAATTATTATGTAACCTATTCTAAAATGCTTTATTAGAAACTTTATTATTAATTATTAGAATTTTATTAGAAATGAAATGTTTATAATGATGAATTTTATTTCACTTATTGAATTAACAAAACAATTAAATAATCATTATTAAATATTAATCAATGGTCATTAAAGTTTTTAAAAAGTCACATATAAAAAGCCGGATTTTATCTGTACCGTCAGGTGAAACAAAATTTTAGGTAGAACCGGGGAATTTTAATTTGCAAAAAACTATAGGATAACATTTAGTTACTTTTTTCAAATATGTTGTTTTTAAATTTTCTGCTATTAGATCAACCTCTTGCGTTCTTTATTATTATTTATGAAATAATATATTTACGAGAAATAAATTAAAAAAAAATTATTTTTAGATACTGAGACCATTTTTAAAATTTTACTTGCTATGTTTTATCATATAAAATAGGACCGATGTAGTTAGAAAAAACAAGATTAATGTTTGGTTGGCGCCTTCAACGACTGCAAACACAATACCGCATTACTGAACCACATCTCGGGACTGTAGTTCATTTACCTAAAGGGGCAAAATCCAATTAAAGTGTGAAATTGAAAGAATCTAGCATCTGAAAAAAAAGTTAAGTACTTTCGTAAGTGCTTTTTGATGAGCTCAATTTCTAAGCTTTTATAAGAGTATTATGGGAGAGATCTGAAACAGTAGGTTCGAAAAAAGAAATTTTTTTTGTACCACTTTTTTTTATATTACTTTTAATTTCTCATTCTATTGTAAATTTATATTGTATAATATAAAAATATATTAGTTTTTTATATTTATTGTATATTAATTTTAACGTAGTTTGTTGATTTCTTTTTTGTTTATATTTGTTACTTAAGTATCTTTCATAGATTTTCTTATATCTCTATCACTATTTTATCCATTATTCTGTTATAGGCACATTGTGTTGAAACCAAAATATGAAATGGAAAAAGGAAGGAAGAAAAAGAGAGAAAGGGGATAGGATGGAAAAGGAGGAAAATAAAATCATGAAAAAGGGAAAAAAAAGATAAAACAACCAAAGAGATGAAAAAGAAAAAAGTCATGTTCTAGTGTTATATATTACTAATGTTTATAATTATTATTGTATACTTGTCAAGGCTTATTCGTAATATTAAAAATATTGTTTCATTAGACTAAAATAAGTATGCTGTGTGATTAGCAACGCAATGATGTTGAGCGTTGTATTTTAATAGAAAAATAACCACCGAATGAGAAATTGCGGTTTTAAATGCGTATTCAATTTTCCTATAGTATTCATATTAATTATATTTGTGTATACTGTCGTTCTTAGAAAAATTGTATATGTTTATAAATTATGATCAAAACTGACAAACAAAACCAATCCCTAACCTACTCCCATTTATTAAACAAACCAAATTTAAAAAAAAAAATATAATTTTTTAAAATATAATTCCTTACTACCCCCCTTTTTTCTATGTCCTTTTCACCTATTTAAAGAGTAACCTTTTGTCGTGTTATACAAGTATTTTCCATTTACGCGCCTCCATCAACAAGTATTTAACCCACTATATATTTATACAATTTTATTACCTTTTAGCTCTTATATTTTAACATTTCTCACTTTTTATTTGTTTTACTTCTTAATTTTACTTTTATTTTTTATTAGCTATATTATCTCAACGATCTTTTTTTTACGGTTAAATCTCCTGTTTATATAACGTCTTTTGTCGACCTGCAATCTACCAACATTTCCTACAATTTAAGCAGTTTGGCCATAATCTCTGCTTACAACTGTAAGTTCTTTCTCTTGTGTCTTATATTTCTTATTTTCTTCATTTCCTATTCCCCATATTTCTTCTTCTCCCTTATGCCTTTTTTAAAATATTGTTAATTCATATATAAGTTGCCCATTGTATCATAGATTCCATTTTTCTTAAATATAGTTTTTAAACACTGCTTACATATCTTATCTTATATCTTATACATATCTTCTTACCTACATATTATTATATTCCATCTCATATTGTCATCAATCTACTACTTCTAATTCATGGTAATTAATTAACTATTTTTTATTTCTATTTCATCGTTATGTATATTTCCAAATTTGTTGGTCTATTATTTATTTTTATGTTTCTCTGAACGATGGTTGTTATCTCTTTTTGATTTATAACCCTGATGAAGACCTACAGATCAGGTCGAAACGTCGGTACGAAAAATATTATTTTTGTTATTTGTGTCATAGAGCTTTTTGGCACAAAAAGTAGTTATAATTACGCTTTCTACGAAGGGGATTGAAGATATTGATGATCATATATGAATACTGATAACTTTTTTCTTAAATGTTAATAATACATATTTGTGTGAATCTTAAGGCTCAATCAATAATTAACTACTATATTAAGTTGATGTTTCAAGATTTTATTGTTCTCATAATTATGCCATATATTGAAAAAAAGGTTGTTTTTTTAAAAGGATTTTCTTAACTAATTATTAAACACTAAAATGTACAAAATGATGTATAGATTAAATAATGGAGCTATTACATGCAAGTGTTAAGGTACGTATTCTTCATATCTAATAACTGCCCACAACAACTAACTCACAAAATATTTGAATAATCTTCAAATAAACTAAGCTAGAGTGAAATGAAGAAAGGAATTAGACATATTTGGGGTTTTTTTTGTCTTGTTATTGAACAGCTATGTTTTCTCTACGTACATTTTTTTCAACATATTTTGTCGTAAATCACATATTTTTTGAAATATTTGTTATTTTTAACATATGCTTAGGTATTTTGTCCTGAATCACATATTTCATAAAATTATTTGTTCAATTGTAAATACATTTTTCGCAGCAACAACGTCAAATTCAAAATATTTATTATAACATAATTTCTTTAAAATATTATTCATATAATATATAATAAATACATATTTATGTAACTTTTTTTAAGTTATAAAATTACTAATTAATTAGTAATTTATATTGTTGAATAATACAAA
>NW_027110130.1:874465-881114 GCF_000696795.3 Halyomorpha halys
ATATTATATACTTATTTAAAGCAACATAGCAGTAAACCTAATCATAAAACATTTAATTTAGTCATCAGTATCAATTAGTCTGTAAAGTACTTCACCTGATGACATTGGGCAGTAAATATGACATAAAATGCCTAGAGCCCATTAACTATAATCCTCTTCGATATTTATTACTAATGGATTGTAGCAATAAGTTTCCTTCATTTATTGTTTTATTTCTCTCTGAAAGATTTTATTTCAGCCACTCATTTTTATTGGATATTCTACTTAAGAAATGAAGAAGCCATTTGTGGAATATCGATAAAAGTATATTTTATTAAGGGCTGTTAGTCATAAGTATTTTAATGGATATATTTATGGAAATGCTACAATACGCTTAGGAAGATAAATTTTATCTTTTCTTGATGTTCCAAATAGAATCTTAACTTATCGATGTGTTGGAACAATTTAATGTGCCTGTGTTGAACTAGCCAATGCTTTACTAATTCATAAATGATAAGGACTGAAAGAAAATCAGATGAAATACACAATGTGTTAAAACCTTTCATTTACCCATATATGGGATATATAGTGAGGGAAAATATTACGATCGTAAAAAAATTCGAATCCGAGTTTTTAGTCCAAAAAAGTCTCACGCAATGGTTTGTGTGTAACCTGTCTAATATCGTCTGACTTAAAGTGTCACTTTTTCCCATTGTTTCGATTTTCTCCAAAACGGCTCGAACGATTTTGATCTAACTCAGTGAATCAATGAGCAATTAAGTACTTTTTAATACCAAGTAGGTATTATTCTCATTGAAATAGTCTGACAGGGCATAAATGACAATTTTTTGAAAATCTTCCCCTTAAGCACCTTTAACTTTATTTGCAAAAAATAAACAGTTCTCTCTGTTAGCAATAGTAAACAATGGATAGTTAAAAAATGTGAAAAGGAAAAATAGAAACATTCCACTAGAATGTGAAAAGCCGAGACACCGTATTTTTCCTGATTGTAGCTTCGTTACATTGAATTGTTGTTTCGTGGCAGGAATAAAATTAATTTTTTTATATTCATATTTCGAGAAACTATAAAATGCGAATTTTTATAACAACAGAAAAATAAAAATGATTTGTCTTACAAAAAACTAGGGGGCGTATGTATATTGTGCGTTGCACGTACCGCACCAAAAGTTTTAATTTTACATAAACTCTCTGAAAACGGAAAAAGTTTACAAAATCGAACAACATTAGAAGAAATTTGAAATTAAAATTTTTTTCCTCGATATCTTTCATTCAAAAATAATTTGAAAAATAACTCAGATTTTGGACTTAAAAATACAGAAAATACAGATAATTTGTCTTTTTCGATAATATAACATAATGGCTCAAAACAGCCGAATTTTGGCTAAATCAATTAACTTTATTACAAATGCATTGTGCCAAATGGAAATTTTGACTACGTCCGTGTAAAACCAATCTTATTCTAAGCTACAGCTTGACAGATATATTTTATTTGATTCATCATGGCTCTCCAATCAAGGACTATAGTAAAAAGAAAATATAACCAAAAAAATAAATCACAATTCGATCTACCGATTAGGTATCTCCAAAAGTTTCCAAAGAAATTTTTTCTGAAGCAAAATTATACTTTCAGAGGTCGTGAGAAGATTCCTTACTTACAAATATGAGAACTTTCATCCATATTTTAGATAAAAGAATATATAGTTACCCATAGCTTGTATTATTTTATGTAATTGAAAAGAAGATAAATCTTGAAAACCAAATACACGCGTACGGAAATAAATCAGAGCGTAGAGGAACGGAAAGAAATCATTGATTGGAGCTTTCTACAGGTTCTCATTCGATTTGTATCTTATTTCCCCGCCGGGACCAGGTGTGCTAACTGCTTATCTTTCCCTCTTTGTTACATCTCTTGGTATTTTATTTTCTACTAAATATAGCAGATTTAACATCTTTGGAACCTATAGATTTTTTTCAAGATTTTCTTCACTTTATATATTTTAAAATGTGGTATATATATCGTACAGTGCAGATAAAGGATCAATGCGACACGCGTGACACAATTAACAGTTAAAAGTGCTGGTTTTCGATTTTATTTATACAATATTATTATACATGACTGTTATTGCGCTTTCACTTCTTAAAAAAATTATTTATTATGAAAAAAATCCAGTTCTTTTGGTCGATGAAATGGAAAGATGATTTTTAATGAATTTTTAAGATTATCTCACGAATTTTAAAATGTAAAAAGAGTTAAATTCTAAAAAGCAATTGTAAAAATGAACGAGTTTTTCCCATGGAGATTTTAAAATGTATGCAAACTGAAAGAAGCTTTAGTATTAATATAGATTCTCTAAAACGAAAAGTAAATGAATTAAGATTTTAAACTTCAAACTGAAAAAAATGTCTGTTAAATAAAAAAGTTTAAAAATAGCCAAAGAAAAGGATTTCGGTTATGTTACTAAACCGTTGAATATATTAAAAAAAAATGGCCCTACTTTATACACACAATTTTTTTTTGTAAAAATGTTATATATATGTATGTATCGTACATCTCTAATATCCTTAGTGCATTCCTGCAATTCCCGCTCACGGCCTACAGACCTATATGTAACTGCCCATCGAACCGTTGCCTTTGGTAGATCTTTCCTCATCCGTTCCTCATCCCTATTGAATTCTATTCCCTCCTTTATTCTTAGTTCTAATACCCTTCCAATCTTCAAATCCCGTATCTTCGACTACCTTCTGTCCATCCAATTTCGGAAAAACAACGATTGAAATAGGGTTTATATATTCTCTGTATTTTATGTTTCAGGATTTCGTTTATACTTGTAAATATGTAGCAGAAATTGTACCTTTTCATTTATTATTTTTAGTTTAATAGTATTCGATTTTTTCTTATTTTTTTTATTTTTGTTTATTATCAGAAGTGTTAGTCATATTATATTTTATGATATGACACATGGTTTTATTTTATTTTATATATTCTTTTAATTATTGTTGTCCATTTTTATCTTTTAAAATTCATTATTTTAATTTCATTTTTCTTTTGTATTTTACACAAAGGCTCGGAAGCCAAATTTTGGCGCTTGTATATTGTCCCATAATAAATAAAGAATATTATTATTATGTATGCGTTAGTATGTAAAGCTGAGGACATATCAAGGTGTTTTTTAATAATTAAGTCTCGTTAAATATCAATCAAAGTGAAAAAAGTTGGGAGAAGAAAACAAAATTAATAAAATGACAAAAGAAAAGGATTTCGCCCAACATATTGAGTATATATAAAAATCTCCACTTTAAGCCCACAGTGTTTAAAAACAGAATACTTTATAAAAATAATTGTTTTGTAACACTCTTATGTACATATAAAATTGTTATATTTATAGTGTTTTATGTTTAAGATATTATTTTTAAACAATGGGGGTTTAAAGTGTTCCTAAAGAGATTTATTTTATTTTTATTATTATTTTTGCATTTTTTATTTTAATATGAATGTGATGACTATTAACAATTACCCAACAATGGCAGATTGTAATATTTATCAATAAATAAAGTTTTGAATAAAAAAAAGTATCACCTCTAGCGCACGGTGTGGGAAGAAGAAGACACTAGAGGCATGAGAGAGTCATCTTTTCTATGACCAGGTATTCTTTTCTCATTCTAATTCGATGAAAAACCATGAGTGAGTGGAGACACTTTTGGAGTGTGTCCCTGGCAACCGAAGAGAGGGGGAAAAAGAAGGATGCGGAGAAAAAATAAAGAAACATAAGAAACTTAACCACTACATCCATTATCATCATCAATATACATATGTACAGTTTTCATAGAACCAGAATTAATTAACTCTCTTTCACCATAAATGTTTTGTTTCTGCCACTCCTACACCCCCCCCCCGTAAAATAGCTCAGGACTAAACAAAGATATCTCAAAAACCCTTGGAGACGATGATAAAGCAATAAAATTGTTGTTTCAGTTTTTAGAATCACAAAATTTACTGACAAAAATACAACTTGATCGGAAGGAAAAAAAATTAATATTAATAAAATAATAAATAATCGAATTAAAAAATAAATATAATTTAACGAATATTAGCAAAATTAAATGAAATATGAATGGCGTTGATGACCGATGAAGTTTGGATCCACTGAACAAAAACAAACAAAGTAAAGCTGAGAACCCCCCGTAAATTATAAAATAGGTTTTCCGTATTGTCAATTATGTATTATTTTTCAATTAATTTTTAATAGAGCCCAGTTATAATATCCTACCAGCCAGTAGAAAGTGAAGTAACGCCTGGCATGACTACGAAACCTGTGTGCTGTGGACTAAGAAACCTGTCATGTACTCATTTATAATTAAAATATGTAATATTTTGGTTCATATTTCTTCCTATCACTGATTTAAAAGAGGTATTTAGTTAGTTATTTATCCACTGGAATATGCATTTTGTCTGTATGCATTGTTTACGAGATTTTTTTCTGAAATTAACAAATAAACATTTTGTCTGGAGCTACTGACTAAAGTATTGTGTAACTTTCTTAAAGAAAGAAAAAATGGTTGAATTTTGGAATTTAAATCTTTCTACCTATGTTATTACGATAACATAATACATTTATTATTTTTTTATTTTATTTATTTATTGATATTTACAACTGTATAAAAAATACAACCAGTAAATTTGATCATAATGACAAAATGATATGATAAAGGATGTAAAGAAACTACCCAGTAGTAGAACTCTAAAAACAGTTTACAATATAAGGTCACGAGGCCATCTTCTTTTCAGGCGCCTCGGAGGATTACCAGAAATGGAAGAGAAAGCAAGGAGGGAATAATATTGGGTTCGGGCTAGATTGGTTACATAAGGAACATTTAGGTCTTTATGGATGGTTTTATTAGTAACAAAATAAGGAGCATTGAGGATTTTACGGAGGATTTTGGATTGTAAAGATTGGATACGAGCATAATACATTTAAAAGTGAAATAATCCTATATTATCTTAAAATATTGACTGATAAATATTACAAATTGTCAGTAATAATTCAAACGATGTGAAAGTAACAGAGAATATTGCAAGCTGCTTTATCCTAACTGAACCTTTATCTCGTTTTCAATTGAATTGCTTGGGCGTCTTAGTTGAATAAAAGATGAGCCGAAAAGAGTTATGGGAAGATATACAAAACCAGATAAATTTGACATCTGTCGTAACCTCTCGACACACATTCATATTACAATTTCAAATTAATACAATACTACAAAGTTTTATCCCATGAATTATAATTCATAATATTTAAAGTACTGTATGCGGTTCAATCTGGCTATGGCAAGCAGGTAATGTTTTAGGGGTGTAGTTCAAAATGTAGTTCACAGTCTGGTCTCTGTGGCACAGCGGCATATACTAAAACTGGCTTTACACCCTCAGCATATAGCTCAGTCTTCATTACGGCCCAACTCTCTCGCTATATTTTTGTCTTTATGAAACCAACCTCCGGACTTAAAATAGCTCCTTTTAGAATGGATAGCTCATATATGACATTAAACATTACAGGTAACCTTAAAATACCAAAGGTAGTAAAAGGTAAGACACAACACGAATTACTTTTCTTTTTCACAGTAATGCACTTACTAATTCACTTTTTATTTCTGTTTAAGAGGATTCGGAAAAAAAAACCAACAAAAAAAAAAAAAAAAACCTCTGGACTTAAAATAGCTCCTTTTAGAATGGATAACTCATATATGACATTAAACATAACAGGTAACCTTAAAATACCAAAGGTAGTAAAAGTTAAGACACAACACGAATTACTTTTCTTTTTCACATTAATGCACTTACTAATTCACTTTTTATTTCTGTTTAAGAGGATTCGGAAAAAAAAAACCAACAAAAAAAAACCAAAAAAAAAAAACCTCCAGACTTAAAATAGCTCCTTTTAGAATGGATAGCTCATATATGACATTAAACATAAGAGGTAACCTTAAAATACCAAAGGTAAGACACAACACGAATTACTATTCTTTTTCACAGTAATGCACTTACTAATTCACTTTTTATTTCTGTTTTAGAGCGTTCGGGGAAAAATAACAAAAAAAAAAACATGCCTACAAGGAGGCCCCCTCACCGCCTGATTTTAAAAATAGTACGATTTAGAATGGATATTTCATAAATAACAAATAAACATTAGAGGTAACCTTAAAATACCAAAGGTAAGACACAACACGAATTACTTTTCTTTTTCACAGTAATGCACTTACTAATTCACTTTTTTTTCTGTTTTAGAGGATTCGAAAAAAAAAACCCCAAAAAAACAACCTCCGGACTTAAAATAGCTCCTTTTAGAATGGATAGCTCATATATGATATTAAACATAAGAGGTAACCTTAAAATACCAAAGGTAAGACACAACACGAATTACTTTTCTTTTTCACAGTAATGCACTTACTAATTCACTTTTTATTTCTGTTTTAGAGCGTTCGGGAAAAAAAAAACAAAAAAAAAAAAACATGCCTACAAGGAGGCCCCCTCACCTCCGGATTTTAAAATAGTACCATTCAGAATGGATATTTCATAAATAACAAATAAACATTACAGGTAACCTTAAAATACCAAAGGTAGTAAAAGGTAATACCCAACACGATTTATTTCCTTTTT
>NW_027110130.1:882049-888835 GCF_000696795.3 Halyomorpha halys
TATCAGTGGGTAGATTCTCCACATGTTTTTATCATGTCACTATGTCACCTACAGCAAATTTACTTGTTGTATATATGTGTATACAGTTGTAAATATCAATAAATAAATTATTAAAAAAAAAACAAAAAAAAAAAAAACATGCCTACACCGATCTTCGTATACATTCAATATAGTAGATAGTAAAGTTTATACTAATTTTTTATGTTTTTTGTTGATATTGGATATTGCTCCCATGTTATCGTTACGTATCCCCAAAAAGTATTAGAATGAATGGCATGTAATAATTTATATACAAAATACAAACAATTTATCTATTCAAACATTTAAGAACACATAGGCAATGGAAAAAGTATCCGTCTGTCAAAGTCTGTGTGCAAGTTTTCCTACAACACATAAATAAGAATACTTAAAAAAAACTTATATGCTTTAAAAGTCAATAAATCAGTAATTTAAAAGAACAATATAGTATTTATGATATAAGAAACACCACAATAATGTCAAACTGTAGTATGGTATTGATTCCTCACATGTTAGTCAACTGAGCTATTTCCCATGTAATCCGTAGTTGTAAAAAGCTTCCCAATTAGAGCCTTTAAATAAATTGAGTAATTGTTCGGGAGAGCAAGCCCGCTGTCATGCGACGGATGAAAAAAAAGTTTGATGGTTTTAGCTAGAAACCTCTATTATAATGAAGAATTTAAGAAGTAAAAAAAAGTAGAATTTATCTTTGAAGTATTATAATTGATATTAAAATTAATAATCATAATCATTTTCTCCCCTTTACCGATTGTGTTATAATTTTCAGAGTCTGGACCGGATATCTTGGTTTGGTCCTGAACGCCTCGTTAACACTCTTCTCCAAGGAAATGCGTGGCCTTCCTTTTGGCCTACTTCCCTCCCCCCCCCCCACGCAAGTCCCATATGTCATGAGTACGGGACAGTACCATTCGGACTAACCTCGGAGTGAAACCGGCAGAGAGCATCCTAGAGTGGCACAAGCTAAGATGGTGCGGCCACCTCCTTCGGATGGAAAGAACTGCCAGAAAGACATATGAGACTTGTGATTGATATTTAATTATTAAAAACGAGTCTTAATAAAAAAATAATCAAGGATAATTATAAAAGCACCTTGATATGTCCTCAACTTTACATACTAACACATACATAATAATAATAATGATATTCTTTATTTATTCTGGGATAATATACAAGCGTCAAAATTAGGCTTTCGAGCCTTTAAGTAAAATACAAAATAAAAATGAAATTAGAACATAATAAAATAATGAATTTGAAAAGATAAAAATGAACAACAATAATTAACAGAATATATAAAATAAGAATAGAAAAAATAAAATAAAACCATATGTCGTATGGTCATATCAGTTGACTAACACTTCTGATAATAAACAAAAAGAAAAAATCGAATACAATTAAACTAAAAATAATAAATGAAAAGGAACAAAAACATCGCAGGCAGTTGTTATTAAGTAACAACAATAGAGATCTTTACTATTAATAGAGATTTATACTACTAAAGTACAAATTGATATTGTAGAAGTCAGCATAATTGTATTAGGTTAAATCGACAAGACTAATAGTATTAGTTTGTACTTTATAATGAAACAGAGTCCTGGTAGCGCGTCTGTACAATGGTAAGGTTGGCCGAAACGTCGGACATGTAAAATATTCATAAAGAGTTTTTGAAACTTAATTAGAATATGGAAAATGGATGCGATTTATTTTATTTGACCAATAAAACCAGTCTTAAAAAAATAATAAGATTATATATAAAAGATAAATGATTAATGAAACCTAATTAAAAACGTTATCTGGGCATCTCAAAGCTCAAATAATAAGTTGTTTATTGAAGTCAAATTGAATTAAAACGTCAGTTTATTTTTAATTTTATACAGAATAGCTTGGTTAAAATTAATTTTTCTTAAGCTCTAACCCGTCCCCTACTTTTTTTCTTTTCTTTCTCTGTAGTTGATGTAGTAGAAATAAAAAAAATAAATAAAAAGCTGGTATTTCATATTCTTTTCCAAACGAAATCAAAGAAAATATTGCCTTTTATTTGATTAAAGTCAGGTCTCAATAGAATAAATTTTCCAGGGGAAAAATGCTCTAAAAGGCTCCTTATATTGGAGTTGGTAATTAGCAGCTGGTTTTAATAAGGAGAGGGTCAAAAGAGCCCCTTCAAAGGACTCCAAAGAGATTGCCATCCTTTTCTAGCAAAATGGAATAATAGATAAATAAGACAAAGCGAGTCTCCTTAATATTCGCATATTATACTGTTATCAAATAAGCAATTCCTTCTGATTTAATTGGAATTACAGTAAAATATCGCTATACCATATGACTTTGAATTATTTTTTTTTTAACTGTGTAAAGGCGGATCCTACATACATGTTAGCCGCTCGCCACGAATCAGAGGCTTGTACAAACGCTCGGTAAACAAAGATCGGGCCATCCACATGTCAGTGTTATTCAGAGAGCCAAGCATGGCGAACGATAAGTGGTTTCAGCTATTGCACTGGGATTATATTATTTTTATTACAAAAAAGAAGAAAATGAAAGGAAATTAAACATAAATAAATAAGATTAAATATAAAACTTATTATAAAAAGTACCAACAAACACCTTTAACCTCTTAATAGCTCTTAGTTGCAACTAGACAAAGAACAATGGTGGAGATGCTACACGAGCGCTCTCACGAACCCCTTTGATCTGTGTCCAAAAAACCGACTCTCGACAGATCGGCAACGAGCTTAGGCCAACTCGTACAAGCTACTCATCCACATGCTCATGCATGTCTGAGTTCGCCATGGCTTGGCCAACATGTAGAGGGGCCCCTTAGTATTGGGGTGGTTTTCTTCACAGCAATTAAAAATCTACTCTCAGTCGTTGTATTTTTATAATTACCACCCAAACCCACTAGTTTATAACCTTGCTTCCTCTTCCATTCCTGGCAATCCTCCGAGGCGCCTGAAAAGAAGATGGCCTCGTGACCTCGTAAACTGTTTTAAGAGTTCTACTACTGGGTAGTTTCTCTACATCCTGTATCATATCATTATGTCATTATGATCAAATTTACTTGTTGTATTTTTTATACAGTTGTAAGTATCAATAAATAAATAAAAAAAATTATAATTAATTAATAATGATCAATAATTCTTAGTTACTATCGTATGGGATTTTAAACACAAAAAGATTGTTTAAATAAATTAATTAGGATCTAAGTTAAATCTCTAAACACTCTCAATTATTTATTTAAAAGTCCTTCGTTTCGCGAATCCTACCACCCTCAAGGATAATCTAATAAATTATTCAGTGAATTTGAGTAACGACACAAGAAATTTGAACCAATACTATGCAGAGATTTTAAGCAAAATTAACTATTCACAATTAACTTGCCCTCGCTAAGACCCCGGGGAGCGACGTTCCTGTATCACTTTTGAAATATTAGCTTAAAACGGGAAGAGGAGACTTTAAGATAGTTTAATCGAGTAATATTTAAAAAGCCCCTGAAATTGAAAAACGGCATCAAACCCTCCACTCCCGCCCTCCATGGTAGCCTTACTTATATGATTTCTTAAACAGACAATTATAGCGAGTAGGTTGATCGATGATGTCACAATCTCACAAGAATAGATCATAACACAAAAAAAGGCAATCCTTCCCCGCCTCGCTAAGACCCCCGGGTAGCGACGGTACTATATCACTTTTGAAATATTGGCTTAAAACGGGAAGAGGAGACTTCAAGATAGTTTGATCGAGCAATATTTAAAAAGCCCCTGAAATTGACTGAAACAGCGTGAATGATAAAATTAAGATACATTGTACAGAAAAAAAATAAAATAAAAGAAAAAAAATCATATATTACTATTATATAGTATAAGTTTACTATGCCTATATTTTATAAGATTAAAAAATCGTCTCACTAGATCTAAGTATGCTCCGTGTTTAGCAACCCAATACGGCCGGGCAGAAAAACTATTTTATTTATTTATTGATATTTACAACTGTATATAAAATACAAGCAAATTTGAAATAAAATCATAATGATATGATACAGCATGTAGAAAAACTACCCAGTAGTAGAACTCTAAAAACATTTTACAATATAAGGTCACGAGGCCATCTTCTTTCCAGGCGCCTCGAAGGATTGCCAGGAATGGAAGAGGAAGCAACGTTAGAAACTAGTGGGTTTGGGTGGTTAGGGAGTTTATAATGGAAGAGATGATATCGGGTTCGGGCTAGATCGGTTACATAAGGAATCTTTAGGTCTTTATGGATGGTTTTATTTTGGATTGTAAGGATTGAATACGAGAGGAATTTGAAGGTTTAGCTCCAAAGCTCAACTCCGTATGTCCAGATTGGCCTTATTACAGTCATGTAGATCAGTCTTTTGTAATGTGTTGGAAGTTTAGACCGTTTGTCTAGTAAGTGCTGTGCTAGTCGGATCTGCGTGCAGTTTCCTGTCTTTTCAGTCTTGTGTGAGGATTCCAGGTTAATCGTTTGTCAAGGCGTAGTCCAAGATAACGAATCTGTGTTCTACAGAGGTAAGAGCCAAATCATAAAAGTATACTGTAGGGCAGTCGGGAGGTTTACGACGTATTAAGTAAAGGTGATTTGTTGGGATTTATTTTTATCCTCCAATTTCGACACCATTCTTCGAGGGCTGTTATATGGGATTGGAGAGTTTGGGATACAATTAAAGGGTTATTATTAACTGAGCGCACATGTGTCATCGGCATACGCGGTAAGGATAGTGTTAGGATGTCAGCTGTATAGACGGTGTAGAGGATGGGACCGAGGATACTATCTTGAGGAACACCAGCGGATTGAAAATAGAATGATGAATAGGAACCATTGTGGTTTACTTGGAATAATCTATTAGTAAGAAAGGAACGGATGATGATAAAATATGTGGGAGGTAGGAATTTATGGAGGTACAACTATTTTAAAATAAAAGTTTTGCTCTCTCTACTTTGACTTGCCCATGAGAAGAAGTAATTTCTTGAATACATCTGTATTTCAAAAAGAGAAACCTACCAAATAGAAATGCGAATGTGCAGAAGATGATTTTGCAGGAATCAAAATAACGGAACAATACAAAATATGGTGAACACGATTTACTGACCTATGTTAATTTTAATTGGCAGACGTTATTTTTAAATGTACAAATTTTAGAGTTTGCATCTTTAATAGGCAATACTGCTGTAAATCATAGAATACGAAAATTAATGGTGAATCATTGTTTAAAAAATCAAGGCCATATTTCCATTTCATCCATATCTAATGCTAACTTCTGCGAAAAATACTATATCGCTCTGCAATTTATCTTAATATTCTCATTCAAGCCGTTTTTCAATTTTAGCGCTTTTTAAAAATTGTTCGATTTAACTATCTTTAAGGCTCTTCTTCACGTTTTAAGCTAATATTTCAAAAGTGATATAGGACTATCACTCCCCGGGGGTCTTAGCGGGGCGCGTCTGGCGGAGTAGGATTGCCTTCGTTTTGTGTTATCTCCTCTTGTGAGATTGTGACATGTCGTTCATCAATCAATACTCGCTATAATTGTCTGTTAAAGAAGTCAGAGTGATAAGAGTATTAAGTTTTAAATATCAATGAATTGTGACATAATAGTTATAATAAGTTTGAGATATAGAATTTTCCCGAATATGCTGAAGAACAGATACAAAGTAAAATAAAATATTTCTTTTTATTAAATGCATTTATATATGAAATAATTAATTTCTAAAAACAGTTAAGTAAATACAGTTGTCAAGGAAAGATTTATTTTTTTGTCTATTTGGGTGCCGGCGAAGTTGTTTGGGGGTTCAGTGACAGAGAGAAAGGTTTAGAATATGACAGCAGATAAAGTGAAGTATTTTTCCCCTATCACCCTGCGTCCTTTACCGAATAAAACATATTTTTCACTTTCCCCTATATTTCCCTCTTTAAACTACGAATCATTTTCTTTTCTGTGGAAAATATTCAATGGATGATGAAAGTCTACTCTAGTAAAAAACAGTATGAAGCTATTTTAATGTGGTTATATACATATCTGTACTTTCTATTAAAGTGTATGAAAGTGCATTTTCTATTAAATTATTAAAAAAATTGAATTATAAGTGTGTTGTAAAATTGTATATTAGTATTCTCTTATGTAAATTATTTTATTTTTTGCACTTTGTTTAATATTATGTGGAGATGTGGCCAATGGTATGTGGGCTATTCCTTAAGATAAATTTATAAACAAGAAATGAATATATAATTAAAGGAAGTTTATACTCTAGTGTTGATCAACTTCTCTTAACTGGGGCCTTTGAGAGACTAAACTCCATAGATTCCTTCCCTTTTAGGGTCTTTAGGTCTGCTAAAGAAGTTGATTCAAGGGCATCATGAATATAAGGATAGAGACATCTAGTAAAAACTGTGAGGTCAGGAAAATACAATTTTATTGACCAAATGCTATGTATAAAAAACTCCTGTTTATTTATAAAAAACTCTTAATTGGATTAGCAATATGTATTAATCAGATATACAGAGAGCTACGCAGCAATAACTGGATTTTAACAAGTATAATAGGACCAGAACGATAATCGAATAATGAAACACTGATTATAATGTAATGTATAGAAATAAATATTTGCTGGTTCGTACTTCATGCAATAACATAGCGCTCATCCTATTGTGATGAGACATAACTACTCGAAAGTTCGAAAAATAGCTGTACAGAGAGAGAAATACTTTATTCATATATGCTGCCTAAATACATTA
>NW_027110130.1:889380-907288 GCF_000696795.3 Halyomorpha halys
AAAATATTTATAAATAAAATACAAAAAATATTGTTTATAAGATAAACAAAGTTTTCAGATCGTGATGAAATTTTGTTTCTATATGTGTGTCCGAAATAATTTATAAGAATCTTCTTGATTTTTTTTACGGGTGCGAAACTTTGCCGATAGTATTAAAGGAATAACTACGCACCAGGGTGGTCCAAGAAGCAAAAAAAGAAAATAATTTTTTGAAATTCTAGAAAATTATACGTTCCCATGATGCGGGAATGGGAAGTTGTTGTCTGGGGCTTTACGGCGTAAAACCCTGAGGTCATCAACACCCATGTTTCGTGCTTTATAATTCTGTTTCATTTATATTTATAATTCTATTTCACTTTATTTTTCTCTTTAAATAATTTCGAAAAAAATTTAAATAATTACTTCTTATATATAGTTTGTGTATATTAGGTTTATTACTTTTATTTAGTTTTATATAACTAGAACAAAAATCTGTTGGAAGGGAGCTTTAATGTAAATTAATTCCCTTAACGCTGTTAATCAGGCAGCGGTTAATTACAGGAGAGGCCCGCCTCTCTTCGGAGTAGGTTTCTGGTCAAAGGACTTAGGAAATTTAATAAGTTAAATCTAAAATTTAATTTTAACTTTAATCATATTACTATTAATTACATAATCATATATTATATTTAAGAAAATTGACAATAGCTATCTAGATAAATAGATAGCAATTGTCAATTTCTTCTATTTTCACTTACATGTACATAATCTCCCTCGAAACAACTACAGTTTAAAAACGCCTCGTCGGATTTAGCTTAAAACTGAACGTTTTTGAAAGAATGGTATAGTATAAGTATTATCAAATTCTTTCTAATTGTTATTTTATTTTATATATATTTATTAATTTTATATTGTTATTTAATTATAATTTTTATTATTTATATTTTATATATTAATTTTATTTTATGTATATTAAAGAAAGATAAAAGTGAAAAGGGACAGGAAAGTAAGTATTGGATTAGAAGAGAAAATGTGAAAAAAGAACATGTCACAATTTCACAAGAGATCATAACACAAAAAGGGACATCCTTGTATGTACGTCTAATGGTTTCTGAAATGAAGTTTTTCATAAATCAAACTTATTGTCCGAACAACTATAAATCAATTTATTTTAGCATATATCATGAAAACTACTATTCCTACGAAGGTAAAGGTCATGAACTTCTTTATAGACCATTATACTAGCTTTAATTTAAGTGCTAATAGACATCTGTACGTAACATAGTTCCTAAGATATAGATTTCTAAAAATAAATTAACTAACTACTAATCTTTCAGTAGATTTTAAAGAAATTTTGCTTTTTAAAAAGCTATATCTCGAAAACTATTAAACGTAAATAGCTCTTTTAAGGCTAATATTTCAGAAAATTTACTCTTCTTTAAATAATGTACTTTTAGGTTTTCTAGCTTTATTGGTAGTTTTTAAGATATAGAGCTGCAAATGAAAAATTAGTGTTTTAAGGTTTTGAAATAGCCGCCATTTTTTATTCCCCCTACCTATACTTGACAGACTTATCAATTTTGACTATTAATTATACATAGTTTTCATTAAAGTAATCAAAAATTGGGGTGAGATAACTGCCTACATACTTAATAGTTTTATTTCCTGTTAGATATTTTAGTTACTGTTACTAAACCACAATAATTCCAATGCCTGATAAGAGATGGCGCTCGATGGTTGAAGGTAGAGATAGGCTAATATCCGCACCTTAAGCCGGATGTAGCGAGGAGGCAATATCGGAAGGAGGATCAGGTCCGGGCTCCAAGAGCATACAAATATCAGCCTTCTCGATGAAGAGATCACTGTCCCCATTCATCATTCTTATTCTGCCTTTATATACATTTACTTTGAAATATACATATATGTACCAATAAATACTTTTTTTTTACTATTTTGTACCAGTCGTGACCGCCACCCGTACTATCTTCCTATAATCTATGTTTGTTTTTATTAATCGAAGTCCTGACCATTCTTCTAATTCACATAATGTTAATCATCTGTTTATAATTTTTAAAAACATAGGTTTAGTTTGCCCATAATCTTTTGAGCTCTGCTATACCCCCCCCCTCCCACCACACGTGGGAATAAAGTCTGCTTAGGAATCCTCAGGTCGATTGTGTAAATATTGTATATAAGAGAGCAAATGTGACTAGGAATTATATTATTGTTTTATTTTATTTTTCATGCACATAGTTTGATTATGCTCATTTTTTATCCTTACGTTTGTATATATTTTAAGAGAGATTTAATTTTTTTTGTATGTGTTTTTTTTTCATTTATTTATTTTTATTTTTATTTTATTTTATTTTATAGTACAAGAGCCGGAAAGAAAAAAAGGCAGTTATCTCACCCCAATTTTTGATTACTTTAATGAAAACTTTATATAATTACTAGTTAAAACTGATAAGTCTGCCAAGTATAAGTAGAGGGAATAAAAAATGGCGGCTGTTTCAACACCTTTTCATTCGGAGCTCAATATCTTAAAAACTAGGAACAACACAAGAAAACCTAAGAGAACGCCATTTACAGAAGAGTAAATTCGTTGAAATATTAGCCTTAGTCAGCTATTTATGTCCAATTTTTCTCCAGATATAGCCTTTTAAAAAGCAACATTTCATAAAAACGTACTGAAATATCAGTAGTTAGTGAATATATTTTGAGAAATCTATATCTCAATAACCATGCGACGTACAAATGTCTATTAACACTCAAATTAAAGCTAGTTTAATGTACTATCATCTAGTTTATGACTTTTACCTTCGAAGGCATAGTAGTCTTCATGATATTTGCTCAAATAAATTGATTAATTGTTGTTCGGACAATAAGTTTGATTTATGAAAAACTTTATTTCAGAAACCATCGAACGTAAAGATGTCTGCCAGCTCTCAAATTAAAGCTAGTTAAATTTACTATAAAATATTTAATAACTTTTATCTTTGCAGGAGTAGTAGTTTTTATGATATTTGACAAAATAAACTCACAAAATATTAATTTCTAGTTGTTTGTATAAAATATAGGATTTTTTAAAAAATATATCTCTAGATTCATGAGACACATATATGTCTGCCAATACTCAAAATAAAGGACATTTAACTTACTATAAAGTAGTTTATGAGACTTATCTTCGTAGGGGTAGTAGTTTTTATGATATTCACATATGAATATAAATTTGGCAAATGAAAATTTGTCAGAACGACTACAAATGAATTTATTTTAGCAGATTTCATGAAAACTACTAATTCTACGAAGATAAATATCATAAACTACTTTATAGCTCATTAAACTAGCTTTAATTTAAGTGCTAATAGACATCTGTTCGTGAAATGGTTTTTGAGATATAGAATTTTGAAAATAAATTCACTAACTACTGATCTTTCAGCTAAAACGCTATATCTCGAGAACAATTGCAATAATCCCTAAATAGCTCTATTAGGGCTTACATTTTAGCAAATGTACTCTACTATAAATTATGATCTCTTCGATTTTCTGTTGTTGTTGGTAGTTGTAAAGATATAGAGCTCCGAATAAAAAATTAATTATTTTTAAGGTTTTTAAACAGCCGCCATTTTTTATTCTTCCTACCTATACTTGGCAGACTCATCAATTTTGACTAGTAATTATAACTAGTTTTCAATTAAGTAATCAAAAATTGGGGTGAAATAACTGCCATTTTTCTCCTCTTGGGAAGAATGTGATCATTCATCATTATTACCTATTGCTCAGGACTGTGTGGCAGATTGTAATATCTATCAATAAATAAAATAACTTTGTTAGTACCACTCTGATTAAAACTTGTTTTTATAAAATATAAAATAATTAAAGTTTTAATTAATTGTATAATAAATTATTTCAATTCTTGATATTTGAGTTCTTTTGACCGCACACGAACCAGCTTCCTTTTCTATAATAAAACTAGATTTTATTACTATAATAAAGGTTTAAATTTTAGAATAATTAATTAATATATTCAATTAGCATCCTTTCCCATTAGCCCCAATTCGGGTAAATAGTATTTAATTACGTGTAGTTTTTGCTGGAGTTAAAATAAAATTATATATGCTCTAAAGGTTTATATCCACCTATAAACTGTTTAATTACCAAGATAAAAGTTGTGTACACCATTATCTTGACCCTAAGTCTTAATTAATGCGTGCTTAATGTTCATGAATATTTGCCAAATTAAACAGAGCTTCAAGTAATATCGTTACTTGAATCGTGAATCATGAAATCGTAATGTAGTAATTAAATACCGTTAAAGAATATAAATTATACTGTTGTTGGCAATTGGAGCGGTAATGGAATTTGGCAGTAATCAGTGGATGTTCTGTGTCAATTAGGGCAGGGCAGTCGGATTGATTGGACATTGTAGTTTCAGCTTTCACTCAAGTCCTCCCTCCGCCATTTCTGTTAATCTCGCAGGACCCGACTCTATCTTTTATTTTCTCAAGGATATGAAATATGCGCTTAACACTATCTTTAAAATATTTTATTTTTCTAACTACTCTAAACTTGACCAAATGTAATATATAAAAATCAATACTTGTTTGCTTGTATGTAAAGATTAAAAAAAAAATTGTTGGTTCGTACCTCATGCATAACTTTTTTTTAAAAAGTTATTAATAAAATTAACCATTTTATGATGAATGGAATATGGTCCGGGTGCGGTAAAAAAAACTCAAATAGTAGAATTATACTATTTTATTGAGCCAACGTTTCGCCCCACGTTGCAGGGCTAAAAAAGATACAAACACTATAGTTACAAAAAGGAAAAAAAGAAAAAACATATGGTTATCATTATCAATAATCTTCCAGTATTTCACATAACCATTTTGTACAATTTATTTTTTTACTCACTAAAATTACAAACATAAAGAGCATTTCAGTAAAGTAGTTCAACAAAATATTTTTAGGAAAAAGCAAAAAATCATATTCGTTTTAGCTTCGGCTGAAACCCATAAATACTTATATACAAAATATGTATTTACATGACATAAAAACTTATTTTTTTCCTACCTTTTCCAAGTAATTAATTTCATTCCATTTGACAATTTTACTCTCCCCATTTCACATCCTCAGACCTCCCCTCTCCAGCGATCCACTATCCACGTTCGATCCGTTAAACAAATTAAACGAATTTATCATTAGATAGCTATATAAAATCAAACCAAAGACACAATAGTCACAGCAGTTGATCAGTTTACAAAAAAATAAATAAATGAATAAAAAAACTCATATAAATATTTTAAAAAATAGTTAAAAGATATACTTAAATGAATAAATAAATAATTTAATGAATAAATTAATAAGTTAAAACACAAGTCAACAGATTCAAAACCTAAAAATACACAATAAATTATCTCAGAGCTAACTCCATGCTGGTGATGAAGTATGATCCCCAGGGAAAAGAAAATAATATATGTAGCCAAGATCGCTATATCCCCAATGTCAAAACCTAAGTCGTCTATGTAGTAATTGAACTAAATGTTTGATCGAAAGTAAAGAGACCATCAAATTTATTTTATAGTACATTTCATGATACTTAAATTTAACATTTAATACCCAGATGTTAGATTTAACAAACTGGCTGTCACATACAATTTCATAGCATTACTTTTTACACTCGTAAACAGTAATGCTATTATAATGTTATATATAACTATGTTTTATTATTATCATTGTGACTATTAGTAATAAATTCCTTTTTTGAAATAATTTTTAAGAGTAAAATTAAAAAAATAAAGAGATTTTTATTTAAGATATTGTATAATATTTAAATAAACTCTCATTTTATAGTTTTACATTGGAAAAATAAAGTGTTAACTACATCTTCTATAATGTTTAATAATATAATTTGATACAAAATTTCCCTATCAAGATGTTTGTTTGCGATAATGGAAGTCCTTCAAAGCTGAATATTATTTATTTTAAAATTTTTCTCTATTTAGCTCTTACTTTTCTTTTACAAATTTTCCTTCGCTAAGTTTGGATGTCGACTAATATATTTTGAGATATCACAAAACAGGACCAACCTATATGCCAAACCTGTCAGTCCCCATTATCGATAAAACATATAATTGAAGAATGCTCATCATTTCGTCAAATCTTCGAAAATAATAAAATTCCTCGTACAAGAGAATTGGCCCCTAAAGACTCAGCAGAATTCATAGACAAAATAACAAAATTTCTGAAAGAAACTCAACTTTATATTAAAATATAATCCACCAATACCGACCAGTGTAAAAAGGAAATAGTCTACATTCAATTATCAAATGTCAAAGACAAGAAGATAAATAAGGTAAACCTAGATATTGATCGCCCTGAATAAAAATCTAATCTATTTTGAGATATTCTCGAAAACATGACTGTTTTAATTGTTATAAATCAATTCTTAATAAACTTTATTACAATAATATAATAGGATCTATATAGGTGGTCTAAATTAAACCATAAAAAGGTGAAAAAAAAAGTGCTGGACTTACTCCACAACTCTTGTTCTAATGATGTGTAGGATGTTTATTGAACATCTCCTATTCAATGCCTTAATGCAGAAGGTATAACCAATCCTTGCTATTAAGGTGAGTACACCGCTCAGGCAAAAATACTAAAGGATTGGTATTATTACCGAATTCAGTTTTCCTTAATCCTTTTGTCGGATTTAAGTAATCCGATTTTTACCGTTATTTTTTGGTTTTATATAAAGTCGGGGTCGGGGGTCTCATTTCCTGATGCGCCCCCGTGCCGCGAACACCGGAAGACCCCGAAGACGCTGCGACTGCAATGCCGCCCCAGCCTATGCACTATGCAAGCTAGGACCTGGCCTACCCCTACCATCACGCCGGAGTCCAGGACACGCTGGCCAGCCAGGGAGAAACGAAGACGTCTCTTCAGACAACAGGCGAGGATACGTGATTTTCACCATATTCGCCCACCTTACACCTCGACGAGGGAAGCGGCCATAGGACGCGGAAGTGACCGCGACAGCGAAACTTCCAACAGCCACCAGATTATCGCATGATTTCTATTAGCCTATGAGACCCCACTTTTCTAATTTATTTATTGAGATTTAAATTAAACCTAACACACTAACATCATCTGCCCCTCCAGGGATTAATACTTTTATAAATAGAAGGAAAATGTATGCATGTTAATTAGCAGAAAGTCTCACAATTTCCAGCCCCCCTTTTCCACACATTAATTATAATCTTAAAATTACACTCGGGATACCTGCAGTATAGCACGAGTAGGTCCCAATGTAAACATTTTTTTTTAGGAAATGAATTGGAAACGTATCAAGATATTCTTCATCAAAGTTCTATTCAACTCTGTTATCAGAAGAAATTAGGAAGTCGTACCTTGATCGCCTCGAAAAGGTGACAACATGTAAAACCTGGGAATCCTCAGGAAGGCATGTGATCACAACCCATAGGAAATCTCCTAGAAATTTAAAATACCTGCAGGCCAAATCGCCATTTATGTAAATTTTGTTTCACAATGGGATTTAAATATAGATAGGGTAAGTGTATTCCTGAATATTAAGATTGATAAGAGAGTGAAGAGAGAAATGGAAAAGGCATTATCAGTATAAGTGACAAGGGATTTTGAAAAGTAGATAAGTGGACGGATTCGAGTCACGTCCGTATCGCGGCCCTTTGCTTGCCCAGGAAGTGAAGCCGTGGGCGCACGTAGCGTATTGCTGATATTTCATATCCCTCTGCTCACTTGATTTCGTTCCCTCTCTCTTTCTCAACTCTTGAGTCGGTATAAAGATATACGCTACTTGAATATTGGTCACGTAGTTAGGAATATTATCTAACAGTCACGACGAAAAATAAATCAATAAAAATATACAAAAAAGAAAGTTCTAGAGAATTGTTTTAAATTCTTTGCATGCAGTAGACTTGTACGCATGTATTGCATACGTAAGGTTTATTACATATCTAGGTAGCGCTGACTCACTCAAGCATATTTCCATTCATGATGATGTTCCTTACTGTTATTCAACCAAAAAATTAATCTAAATTAGCGAACGCAAGAGAAATAATGTACAAAATGTTTGTTATTTCAGTAGAACGTTAAAACTCTAACCCAAAAATGAGTTAATATTTTATAAATAAAACCTTTATTTTGTGCATTTTTCGTCTTTCTTTATAACCTTCACATACATCCAACTTTAAATTTTAAACAGTATTTTTACAAAAATCAATGGTTTTCCAACGGTATATTCAGGAGTAAATTAATCTCCGGGCAAAACAAAACTAGTAGTACAAGAGCCCAAGAGGAGAAAAAAGGCAGTTATCTCACCCCAATTTTTGATTACTTAATTAAAAACTATGTATAATTTCTAGTCAAAATTGATGAGTCTGCCAAGTATAGGTAGGGGGAATAAAAAATGGCGACTGTTTCAAAACCTTAAAAAACACTAATTTTTCATTTAGAGCACTATATCTTAAAAAAGTAGGAACAACACAAGAAAACCTAAAAGAACTTCATTTAAAGATGAGCAAATTTGCTTAAATATGAGCCCTAAAAGAGTTATTTACGTTAAATAGTTCTCGATATATAGCTTTTTAAAAAGCAACATTTCATAAAAATGTTGTATGGGATGTACTGTAAGATCAGTAGTAAGTGAATTTATTTTGAAAAATTCATATCTCAAAAACCATTTGACGTACAGATGTCTATTAGCACTCAGATTAAAGCTAGTTTAATGAGCTATAAAGTAGTTAATGATGTTCATCTTCGTAGGAGTAATAGTTTTCATGAAATTTGCTAATATAAATGGTTTTATTTGGATCTAGAGATATATTTTTTCAAAAATCCAACATTTTATGAACAACTAGAAATAAAGTAGTACTAAAAGTTATGTAAAAATATTGTTGTTGATTACTTTCAAATATGAGGTTTACATATTCCAACAGTATATATTCCTTCTTGTAGGAAACAAAAGAGTTTTTTTTTAAGCACAAGACAGTATTTATAACTCGCAACAACAATAGAATTGAACTACCTCCGTTTTGCAGCAAACCCTTAAATTTTTGCCCAACTCTGATATTAAAGACCACTAAATTTCTTATTGGTTTGCGGAGTTTAATCAAAACCATTAGGACCATTTCGGAAAAATAGGAAAATATATTTTATAAAGTCACTGCCGGTCTACGAAGACGATGGACCATTGATACATAAATATCGTATGCAAGACATTTTTAGCTTTTAGTTTCAAACATAGCTAATTTTTGCCCAACTATGAACGTAGTACCCTACCAACTAAGTAGCTCTTACGGTTACATATATTCTTTCTCTCAATTTTCTTTTTCTTTCCATATTTCAATTTTTATATTATTAATAACTAACATGATCATACTCCTTTGCATTATATAACTTCATCTTTATTTTATTTCCTGAATTATGTTATTTTACCCACTTTTTCAAATACCTATGTATACATTTTATTTCCCACTTCTCTCATCACTTCATTTTATTAATTCTATTCTGTAAAATTATTCATTTTATGTCATTCTGTTTATATTTTTTCTTTTTTCTATACTTATTGTGGTTGTTATCTTGTTCTGTTCTTAGCCCTGAAGAAGGCTTGAAACTCTAGCCGATACGTTGGCACAGTTAAATAGGTTACACTAACTTATTTGTGTTTCATTTTGACCGCATCCACAACCATCTTCTCCTCGTACGTCATCCACGGTCAACTATCTCTCATAATTATAGTACCCACCATTCTGTTCAACACCTTCAGCCACTAGGCTTTTCAGTTCTTAAAATAACCAGCTTAATTAGTAAATGTATCGGACTAGGCGATGAAATAGTTTTCAAGATTCAAGTTAAGCGTGTGAAAGTGTAGTTTAAACGCAAAATTGCTAGTACTTATGAAGTTTCGACATTTGCAATGAGCTTCTCTCCCCCGACTGTTATTACACCTTGGCACCTGAAGGCTAATCCTACTTACCTTCCATTAGGCACTTCCACTTCCACGATGTGAGATCTTTATCTAGAGCGATCCTCGGCCTGGCTCGATGAGGAGGAAATGGCCCGCGAGAACATTTTGCTATAGAGGCACCATTGGCCTGGCCAATTACTGCCGGGTAATCGGTGGCCCCTTAAAGGACTCCTCGACAATGCAGTCTTTTTATCTCTTCCCCGCCCCCGACCTTTTACTGTTAAATTCCCTACCCCCCGCGCTTAGGGAAAGTCCGGGAAAATCTCCTTTATCTCTTGTGCTCTTGGTCTGTATTGTCTATGAATCGTAGGAGGTGAAAGAAAGCTCATAAAGGTTTTTATTTAAATGTATTTAAAAAAATGGTTCCATTCAACAATTAAAAAACACATAGATAATGAAAAAAAAAATCCGTCTGCCCAAGTCTGTGTGTAATTTAAACTAAAAACATATACACAACAAAAATTAAAAAAAAAAATCAACAGAATTAAGAGGGGCATTATTAAAAAATTTAAACATGATTGAAGTGCATTTCAGTGTGTAGGAGTGTATTGAGGCGATACCTGCTTCCTGACTTAAAATATAATTAGGCATATATCTATGAAGGAGCAGTAATTTTTTAAAATGTACCTTTTAAATTTTTCTAGGCTTTCATAATAATCAAAACCCCACGCCTGCCCTGCATACTGCCACTCCAGAGATCGATCTTTGAACTTCTAATTTGCCTCTTTATTGTACGTTAAACCTTGCCAACAAAGTAGAGTTCAAACCAAATTTAGACTGACTGATCCTTTTTGAAAAGTGGCGCCCCAACATCAACTTTTGAGTAATTACACGCAGATATTTATACTCATTTACTACCTCAACTGAGTTTTCCTCTTAAACCTGGATAGTTGACCTCCGTTGCGGAAAACTATAATTTTTGATTAGATTTATATGCAGATTCCACAAACGACAATAATGCTCCAGATTGTCATCTGGATTATCATTCGCTATTTTGAAGGTTCTAAATATAAATTAAGCCATAATCATAATCAGAAATGACGTTTGGGATTGTAAATTTTGATTTGTAAATGTAAGATTTGAAATTTGAGAATATACTCTAAACTGCGAAAAGTATGAAAAAACTTTAGTTTAAAATGTTTTTATACCCAAGATTGCTTATAAACGTTATCTAAAGATGTCAGTTTTCCAAAGACGCTGTTAAAAAAAGCAATTTCAGCCATTATTTTAAGTTACTTTATCTCCTTACAAAATTATAGTTTATACATAGACTTAAAATAATAATGATACTACAGCTGATATTGAAATAAAATTATTTCTAACATTGATTAAATGTTTTTTTTTATAAAATTTGTGCAAGTCTTTCATTATAATAAAATTGATTTCATAAAAATACTGTATTAATTAATTATTTTGGTTATTTAGCCGTTTGATTAGGAGCGCGGTGGCAAATTTTGGGTGGAAATCTGGTGGTCGAACGTGATTTTGACCAAATCACTTCCTTGCACAATCGCTAATCTAGTAACAGTACTTCCTTACAAAGCACTGAACCCCTGATACTTCATTTGTTGTAGCGGTACATATTTTAATTTAACGGTACATATTTCAACGAGTTCCAAAATCAAACTGTCACCTTCACAAAACCAAAACCCACTCGTCTGAACATACGTGTTCCAAATCAAAACTCTCTCCTTCACAAAACCAAAACCCACTCGTCAGAACATATGGCCAGTGTTTTTATTTCACCATGGCAACCGTAGCAATATGTAAAATATGAGTTATCCGAAAAGTGGAAAAGGTAAACAATAATATAAATCCTAAAAATTTCATACAAAACAAATCGAAAATTCCAGTTGTTTTATTTGCCGATCCTCAAGGTCAATAATAATATACATATTTTTAACAGTGAAGAAAATATTTATCAATATATATACATATATATACTCTGAGGCACATATGATATAGTGCGGAGAAAGAGATAAGAGGATGAAGAAGTGAGAGATTGAGACAGGGGGCGAGGTGAATGCCAACAGGTACATACGTCAGGATCAACAGGCTGAGTAATGCCTCACTAAATCAACCCCCCCCGCTCCATCGGATTTACCTCGCCCCTTGTTTTCTACCGAAATGTTTTCCATTGGTCAGAATTATAGCTTCTGTTCGCCGCAAATGGCTAACCAAACAAAAACAGTTTGATATTTGTCTTTCTCAATTAAGGCAACTTTCCCTCTTATACTACATATATTTAGGGGTATTTTTAATTTTAATTTTCGATGAAGTAAAAATTATTCTTTTTGACAAAAATTCTAGCTAATCTAGAAAATCCTGGCCAATATAATTATTTTTATATTTGTATATATAGTTGACCGTAAAGATTTAAATATAAGTAGATGGTCAGGGTTGCGGTAAAAAAAATAACAAATAGTTTAAGACTATTTTAATGTTCGACGTTTCGCCCAATTTTGCGGGGCTTCATTAGGGCTAAAAAGATACAAAAAAAAGAAAAGAAAATTAGAGAAAAAAAAGAGAGAGAGAGAGAGAGATTAGTGAAGAAAAACCAAGTACAGAATCCAATGATCTGAAAAGTGGACAAATTTGAAACAAATTGAAAATATATATACATAAAACAAATATATATAAATATTTTTAATTTTCAATTTGTTTCAAATTTGTCCACTTTTCAGATCATTGGGTTCTGTACTTGGTTTTTATTCACTAATATCTATTGAAGCCTTGAAATATACAGAAGGAATTGCCTTAAATGGTAAAATAACAAACAAAGTGTGAGTAAAAATAATATCTGATGCGGTGAGTGCATCACCTTTCACTTACTAAACCTACTTACATTCCCAAGTTTTTTTTTACATTAGAGTGTTCAACGATTAATAAAAAATATCGTATTTTATTTTGCTACAAAAATTATTATTTGAGGGTCTCCCGAGGTGGTAATAACAAATACAAAATTACATTAAAAAAATACACAGGTAAATATGTATTATGTTTAAAATATATATAAAAAAGGTAAGGAATCCGTCACAAAATCTACAAAATACGGCTTTCCCCGAATTACCATTCGTATCAGATCAATCTAATTTACTTTTTTCTCATTTATTTATTTAATTTTTTTGTAATGAAAACTGGTTATTTTATTACTAATATTATTTGCGCGACAGCCCGTGTAGGTCCAAGGCCTCGCACAATGTATTAAGGAAATACATCGCGCGTTTCTTGATGTGTTTTCTCATAGAGATGGGTTCGTCAATCCCACGCCTATTTTTTGTGAGTGCCACCCATAGGCTAACGGGCCTAACAAATGCCCGGGGGAGGCTGTGAGTGAGTATTATAAAGTGTCATGCTTGAAAAAAGCCCGGGTAGGGCTGGGGACTCGAACTCACAACCTTTGATTTGGTTGACAGGCGCGTTGCCATGCCGCTACCATCGCATCTTTGGTTATTTTTTTATACATAAAATTAAATATACTTCGGAAGTAGAGGTTTTGAAAATTTAGCATTTAACCCCTGTTAATCTATTTGGAAGAGGATAAGACCAATCTCTGGTATTAAAGAGCTCTTCATTATTCATCGGTCACCAAATTTAAATCGTTAGAGCCCTTTTGGAGAAAATAAAAAAATAAAAAGTAAGATTTTGATATTGTAAAGTGGGCACTGCCGATCGGTCGATATTAGTGAAAAAGTGCTGCCACGTCCCATATTTCTGCTTTATACTGTCTCAAATATGATATTTAACCTTTTAATTACCATTTAGCGAAACCTGGTTATTTAGATTCTTTTATATATACAAAATTTATATTTCCGTTGATGGGGCCACAACTAGGGCTCTGTTTCATAATGAAAGCTAATAGTATAAGTTTATAAATACAAGTATTCAAACTACGAAGTTCTAACACGAATAGTTTTTTGTTTTTTTTACAATGAAGACAACTATTAGCGGTATTACAAGAGTTAAATAGTATAAAAGTACAAGTCAATATTACGCAAGTTAGTGTAATTAAATAAAATAGAAATTACAACACTAATAGTATTAGTTAGCAGTTATTATGAAACAGGGCCCAGTTGTCCTACTGACGCCCTTACACTATATCCAGAATAAGCTAGATAATTTGAAGCTTTAAATACTGTATTGGTAGAGGATGAAGACAGATACAAGAGAAATAGAAATAGAAACTTTAAATATTCCTATAAATGGGTGAGACAATGAAGAGAAAAAAAATAGAGGATTGAAGGAAATATAAAAGATAGAAAACTACAGAAAAATTATAAATAATAAAATGCTTGATAAAACCGAAAGCGCGTTAATCTATTTCGATGAGGATAAGACCAATCTCTGGTATTAAAGACAACTTCAAAACCTAAGAAAAACTCTTTGAAAGATAAAAATATATTAAAACTATAAAAAGAAAATGTAGTAAGAGCATAAATGAGAATTAAAAGATACTAATTGGATATTGCATACTATAAAACAAAACTAATCTAAAGAGCTCTGGATATAAAAAATTAATAAATAATAATGGTAGATTTAAGTGGTGATTAAATGTTACTATTTAATTAATAATGGTAATAATTAATTTCTATTGCTATTACAATGTGGACTATAAAAACAGAAAGATGTATATGAAGAAAAGGTGTGATACTTGCAGAAGTTAATATGTACAGATTGAGAAAGATTTATAGATTCCTATGCAGATAGGTGTGATCGATGGAGATGATAGACAGAAATTATGGAATAGAGGTTAAATTGAACAGAAGATAGGTGAATAAAGAAGAAATACAAAGATACACTACGTAAGTTTTTTTTCGTATCTTCCAATTTGAAAAACTAAATAATAAATAGTACAAAAGATGCTAGTTGATGTTTCCTTCCTTTTTCTACACATGCTTACTTTAAGGGGTGTTGCAGTATGTACTGTGTGTGCTGAAACCATGGTGCTGTGTGCTTATTTAAACTATGTTGAGAGGGGAGGGTACTAGTAGTAATATTAGTCGTAGTAATAGTAAGTAGTAGTAGTAATAGTAGTAGTAGTGTTAAGGGTAAATCCCCCACCATAGCAGAGTGTTCTAACACTAGGTAAGTTAAACAGACACTGTTATCTATAGCCCTACGAAATTGCCAGTGCTGTGGGTATGAATTACTTCTAACAATTTAATTAAAGATTTTTATACTATTGTTATACATTTACAGAAATTCGATAGTACATAATTTAAGGTTGTAAGGAGTAAAGTGAAGGTTATTAAAGAGAGGAAGGTCAAAATCAATCATGAAGGATCAAAAATTGGTCTGACATTCAAAATTTAGCACGAAAGTAAATTTACTCTACTTTAAGTGTTGCTCTATTAGGTTTCCTTGTGTTGTTGGTATTTAAAGATGTAAAGCTCAAATTGAAATTTTTTTTTTGTTTAACGTTTTGCAACAGCTACAATTTTTTATTACCAATACCTACACTTGGTAGACTCATCAATTTTGACAAGTAACTATATGAGTTTTTCATTGAAATAGTCAAAGTTTTTTTAAGAAAAAAGTGAAACACGCACAGATATGCACGAAACAACAATTCCTTCACCTTTTCAGGACATCAATGATTTGATTTAACAAAATATCCTCGATAATCTATCAGTCCTTACACTTACATAGTCAATCTGAACGTTAATTCTTAGTTTGCGGATGACCCTGACTGGGCCCCTTCAGAGAGGTGGGCTATGCTAATCATGTCGTACAGTTGAATGTTGCGGATTTAACATACATTACGCCCTGCATTATCACTTCATTATATGTCATGTCCTCATTTTGTTTATTACAAGATAAAATTCTGTATAAGTAAAAGGGTTTTTGAATAGTATACACTAATTTAGAACTTATACTTTTGCAAAAAAAGATTATAAACACTGGTATAAGTTTATACCAACTGGTAACAAATATAAATAAATATATATAAAAAATGTGCCTCATTACAGATAAATGAATTATGATTAATATAATTGAATGAAGAAAATTGAACGAGTAGTTAATAATAATAATAATAAGAAACTATTGAACTATAAATAATTTTTTTTTCCATTTTACTTTCACTAAATTAGTTTTATAAAAATCTGATTTAGTAAGTGCATCACACATCAATTACAATATAAATTTGGAATTTAAGGATGCTCGAGGTAAAAATATCAAAAATCATCTTTATTTCTGCTAAGAATACTGCAGTTTAACTAAAGATAACGAAGAACGTATATATCAGTGCGATAGAAATAGATCAGATGGTTTCGGCTTTTTCCGATTCAAACTCCTGTATCTATTACTACTTTTTTCTCTTTTTATTATTTATCGTATTGTCAAATATACTGCATTTATCAATTTTCTATTAATGATAAGAAAGGAAAATTTTTATTTATTTCAAATAAGAAAGATTAAACATATATTGCAGAATTTTTTTTTTATACCCTCGTGTAAAGATTTTAGTGGGTATTTGTTACGTACATATAGGAGATATGCTATATGTATTGCTGAGTTTGAAGGATACCTTGGATTGCCTTTTGGCATTATAAGGTTAGGTGAGGAGTCCAAATGAAAGTTGTAACTTGGTTGGTTTACGCTAGTGGATTATTGGAACGGGGGAGGGAATGGGTAGCTCAATGGTAAGGCATTGTGCTGCTAAACTCCAAGGAACGGGGTTCGAATTATGCTGCAGCAGATAATTATTTTCTGTTTCATGGTAGCATTGAGTCAGCCCTGTGGGTTCGGGAGCCTTAATTGGGTTATCATCTGGCGGTCAGGTATGATTCTGACCTAATTACGTCCTTGCACAACCGTTGATCTAGTAACAGTACTTTCTTACAAAGAAGGTACTGCATCCCAGAGCCTTCACGGGTTGTTGGTGTACAGATTTAATATATTGCAGGATGATTTTTAATAATAGGTTATTTAAACTCTATCGGACAACTTCAATGAGAATAAGACCTATTTAATGTAAGTATATTATATAATTTTACATTAATTTACCCAGTTTGATCAAAATCATTCAAGCTGTTTTGAAAAAAAATTGTAAAATTGGTTCTCAAAAGTGGCACATCTGGTTAGTCAATTTTAACGATAAAGTTGTTGTAACATCTCAGCCATACATATCACTCAGCTTTGTATGACTTTTCGTTTTTGAGCTCACACACGCGGGCGAAATAAATACCCGTTATTTCTGTTGAAAAATCGAATTCGATATTTCCCACGATCAAAATACTTCCTCTTTCTTTATATTTTCAATATATAACTGTTAAGAATTTTAGCACTTTGATTTTCAATATGATAATATGTTTTCATAATGTAGTTAACATATGATTTTTTTATTATTAATTAATTTGATTTATTGATAAATATTACAACCTGCCACAAAGTTGTTGGTAAATAAGCAATAGTGATAACTGATTACATTCATACTAAAATAAAGTAATGTAAGAATATAAATAAATAAATAAATGAAAAAATACATAAAAATAAATAAATGATATTTATTTTACAAAAATATAATATTGTTTATTTATAATCTTAAAATTTTTTTTTCTTGAGACTGGTAATCTTTTAATAAATAATTCAAAACACTATCAATTATAGTTTCAAAACTTTTATTTCTTTTACACGTCCAACGTTTCGGCCAATTCGGCCATCCTCAGGGACAATCTACTCAATTCACTATGAAACATATAATTTAACCACTTTAAAAACTTCATACAGGCTATTCTGCCCAGGTTAAAACATTTATATCTAATAAGTCAAATATCCATTAAAAACCACAGTCAAAATTATTTCTCTTTAAACACTATTAATACACTTTTATCACTTAAAACTGTATTAATAGTGTTTAAAGAGAAATAATTTTGACTGTGGTTTTTAATGGATATTTGACTTATTAGATATAAATGTTTT
>NW_027110130.1:908853-919896 GCF_000696795.3 Halyomorpha halys
ACGAAGTTTATAGAGCAGACCTGGATGCCAGACTCGACCGAAAGCTTGTTCAACATCGAGGAAGACTCAAGAAACAATTTTGAATTGTAACTTATTTCAAAGAGGATGAAATGCCGAACGATTGCCTTACTTATAGTGTGGAAATAAGATTTTAAGCTTTCGAATTTTTTTATTCTAAATGCAGAACTCATCTAGTATTCTTCACGATCACTGCCATTTCATCTTGAGTGTTCCCTTGCGTCGCGAAATTAATTTACTCCCATATAATTTTTTTTTTATTGAGTTGTAGCACGTCAGTAAAGAAATTTAACTTGTAAAATTAAAGTGTTGTGTTTTAATTTAAATAAAGCCAATTGCATAGGGCACTACAAATGGAGTCGTCTATTGGACTTCATAAAGAAACGGTTCATAAAATTCCACTCCAGTAGTGCAGTTACTGGGAGTTAAAGGATCAGTGACTAGCAACTTAAAATCCAACCTCATCCCCAAGTCTGAAGTCCATACTGCTGCAGGACATTCTCTTATAAATTCTATATTTATCAATTTATATTAGTGTCATTGCTACTATTTTGTTTACTTTTTCTTTTCGCCTTTTTCTTAAATTAACTTTTTTCCATTAAAAGTCAGATATTCGTTTTATTAAATCAATAAATGTCATTTTTTCAAGTTGGCACAGAACACCAGCCCTGACGAAGTACTGCAATGTGAAACGAAAAGTTGGTTAACAATAAATAGTTTTTTGTTACTATTTTGAAACCTTTATTGCTCGCCACCCGGACTATCTTCCTCCAATATAAACGTCATTGTTTTTGCTATTAGATTTTCATTTTTCTTTCTTTCTTATATTATAGATTTTTATGTATTAATTTTATTTTTTTTTCTATTTTTAAGTTTTTTTTTCATCGTTATTATTCTAAATTGTTCGTTAGAGGAGTCTTTTGCACCAGCCTATACTCCTCCCCCCAAACAAATTATCTGTTATAATAATTAATTTAATATAACAGTTATATATTTTTTCTATTAGAAGTCAGATATTTTTTTAATTAAGTACATAAATATCATAGTTTTTGATTTAAAATTTTCTTTTTTCTCTCTTTTTAAGAATTATTATTTTTATCTACTTCCTTTATTTTAATTTTATCTAATCTCGTGCATAAGACTCCTCTAACCATTTACAACGCCATAAATATCGAATAATTTTATAAATCACCATTATTATTCTCAATTATTCGATATTTATAGCGCTGTAAATGGTTAGAGGTGTCTTATGCACGAGATTATAACTCCTTATAATAAATTGTTAAACAAAACAAATTTAACTGTCATATTAACCACGTATGGCCCACCAGGCCGATCTTGTATGAAATAAAATTTCTAAATTATATAAATTAAATAAATATGATATTACTTGAATAATATAATTCTTCTTTTTGTCTGTTGAGAGTAAATAAATAAATTTATTAATTACTGGCGGAACAGGACTTACTGTTGAACAAATTTTGCCGATGTGTATTATTAACTTCCTGAAATCTTTATATGATATACCAGCGGATCTCCATTCCATCTTGGAGGATAACAAACAGAACATAGATAAACTTTTTGAGTTTATCCATCATTCCAAACTCTGCTATACAATTTAATCTTAATTAGTCCCAACATTGCAATAGTTTCATACTTCAATATGATCGTTGCCATGAATTCGGGTACAGCTAGAAAGACTTAAATTACAGGTATATCCTTTGCTAATTCGGAAGTTAAGACAATAATGATCCATACGTGATTGGTGCCTTGAAATAATTAAATAAAAAAATAATTCACCCTAAAGCTTGACCGCGGGAAATGTTGAACTAGAACTAACTAGTGGTTGAGAATTGTGAAATAAATATTGCCTCTTTATTATTTTTTTAGGCTAGTTGTAAAAAATTTAGTTTACTAACTATTTCAGAATTATTGATTAATTTAAATACAAGGATTTTTTTTTAAATATCAAAACAAAAGAAATATTCTCATGTGAAAGTTACCCACAGTTGAACTACTTCCGGGAGATAGAAATATAGGTATGGCAAGAACGCTTGCCCAAATACCGATGCTTCCTGTCAGAGAGATATTCTAGTTGGAGATGAAATGATGGCATTTCCGTTCCAGGCATAGTTTCGCCAACCGACGTCATTTCATCATACAGACTGCACTCCCAACTCTAATGAGCTATGGGATTATTGAGAATCGCTTGAACCTCATTATCTTGTACTTGATTGAAATAAATGAATGTTTCATATTTAAATCTTTATTAATATTTTTTATAATATAATCTGGACTCGGGTTCGAATCCGGCTGCGCCGAAAATTGTTTTTGTTACACCATAGCCGTAAGTCAACCCTGTGGGTTCTGGAGCCCTCCTGGGGGCTTCCCTTAATTAGGTAAAAATCTCGTGGTTGAGCGTGATTCTGACCAAATCATCTCAATGCACAACCGTTGGTCTAATAACTGTACTAAGTACTAACCTTAATAAGTACTGCACTCTTAACTCTTCGTGGGTTAAAGCGTTACCGATTTTAATTTTTAATTTAATTAATAATATAATTTGTCTATCTTTGATGCAGTTTAATTAGTGTGATTGTTGTGTATAAATTAATCAGTTTTTTTTACGTCGATTATTTTTACTAATTTCTTTGCATTATTTGTATATTCCAGAGTATAATGTGTTTTATTTATATTTATTGTTGGATTGATATTATTCAATACATATGATAAAAGTATATACATATTATAAAATAAATCTTTGTAAGGAACTACTGTTACTAGACTAACGGTTGAGCCAGGAGGTGATTTGGCCAGAATCATGCTCGACAGCCAGATTTTTCCCCAAATAACATGGCAGAAGTATCCTACTCTTTGTCCCCTAAGAGGGGTCCCGTGAGAATTTATCTCATCGTAATTTAAAAAACCTTTAAAATTACTTTCAATGCAATTTAAAATCGAAATTTTAAATTGTAGCACTTCCATCAGGGACTGAAGAATCTGGATTTTGTAAAAGATCTAAGAACTTCTAGCTTCGGCTAATAATTTAAAATAAGAAACACAGGAAGTGTTCAGTTGAGGAAAAAAAAACAGATGTTACGTTAGGAGTGTACTGGTGAGAGAAATGATAAATCTGACCTTCATGGTCATAATTAAACGTTTTTTTTTTGTTTATTGATATTTACAACTGTATAAAAAATACAACAAGTAAATTTGATCATAATGCCATAATGATAATGACATACAGCATGTAGAGAAACTACCCAGTAGTAGAACTCTAAAAACATTTTACAATATAAGGTCACGAGGCCATCTTCTTTTCAGGCGCCTCGGAGGATTACCAGGAATGGAAGAGGAAGCAAGGTTAGAAGCGAGTGGGTTTGGGTGGTTAGGGAGTTTATAATGGAAGAAATGATATCGGGTTCGGGCTAGATCGGTTACATAAAGAACATTTAGGTCTTTATGGATGGTTTTATTAGTAGGACAAAATAAGGAGCATTGAGGATTTTACGAAGGATTTTGGATTGTTGGGATTGGATACGAGAGGAATTCGAAGGTTTAGTGGAGCCCCAAAGCTCAATTCCGTATGCCCAGATGGGCTTTATTATTGTCATGGAGATCAGTCTTTTGTAATGAGTTGGAAGTTTAGCAGGCTGCACAAGATAGTCACTGTTTGAACTATGTTGATTCCCTCTAATCCTACAACCGTCAGTCCAACCCATCCTGTAATCCTGCAATGCTGTGTAGCTTTGTGGTATATAAAACGTTTATATTAGTTTTAATTTTAAAACTTTATGTCATGCAACTGCCAATGAATGCAAATTGAAATAATCCAAAGAATCAACAAAAAATTAACCCAACAGGAAAATTACCTACGCTACCTATTTATGATCAAAGAGTCAAAGTTTTTAATTTCATATATGCATTTGTATAATGTTACATTTGATTACGACTACCAATATTATTGCCCCTACAATAATATAAATAAAACATCACATTTCGGCATTAACAAATTATTTAATGAAATAATAACAAAGAATGAGTGCTACCTCATACAGCTGAGTGATAGTGATAATATATTTTGTGATTTTTTGGCAACCTCCATATAAACATATTCATATGGATATTATTCCGTATTTATTTAAAAAAATATTCAAATCGCATAATGAATTAAAAATCATTTAAACAATTTATACAAGCTGGACTTGTTTACATTTTTAATAGTTAAAATAACATAAATAAAAAAAAAAAGAAATTACTGTATTTTTAAGAATATCAAAGCGACTAAAAACAACACAACTTATTCAGAAGACAAGTTTACGGATCTAATTTTTAGTTACATATTCGACTAACCAGCTCTGTGGATTCTAACAGGATTTTATAAAAATAATGATTTGATAAATAATTTGAGCTAAAATTATTCAATTTTGGCATATCTTGGTGATTAGGACAACTTGCCGAAAATGATTGCGATCCATACCGTTCCATCCATAAGCTGGATAAAGCTTTCGAAGGTCCAAAGTATTTTTGTGAGAACTCACATTAAGAGTCATTGTATATTTTTCTATATGTGAGTGCTTTAGCACACTAACTAATCCACTGGACATTAACAGTGACGCTGTGAGAGTGCTGCACTGAGATCTCTAAGAGCACTGCACTGCCCCTCAAGGGTGCGGGATAGAGTGGGCTCGGGGAACTTAGATCGAGTTAATATGACTAGGGATGCGCTGGGATCTCTTGAGCTCTGCTCTACCCCTCACACGTGGGGGATAGAGTGGGCTCAGGGATCCTCAGGTCGATTGTGTAAATATTGTATATATTATTTTATCATTATGTTATTTTATTTATTTATTTTTCATACAGATAGTTTGATTATGTTCATCTTGTTTATTCTTTTGTTTGTATATATTTTAAGAGAGTTTTTCATTATTATTATTATTATTATTTTTTCTTCTTTTTTTTTATTATTATTTTAGTATGTATGAGATCATTCATCACTATTACCTATTGCCCACAACTGTGTGGCAGATTGTAATATCTATCAATTATAAAAAAACAAAAATATGACTAGTGTTTATTTTGTAGTTATATAATTCAAAATTTTACTTATTTGATTTTATCCTTATTTTTTTCAATTACTTTAATTATGTTAATTTTATTTATCTTTCTGTTTATATACATATTAAGATTTTAATGTAATTTTTAACAAATTTTAGTATGAATGTGATCCAACCCCTATTAATTATTGCCCAACGTTGTTGCAGATTATAGTATTTATCAATAAAAAGTGTATCTGAGTATACTGCATTTCTTTACATCACGTCTAGTAATTTGAAAAATATATATTATGCGATATAATCCGGTCCTATATGGATAGTGTTAATTAGAATTTACAGTTTTAATTACATTAATGTTTTTGTTCTGATCTACTGGAGTGGCCACTAGTAGGATTGAACTTGCTGACCCTTGAACTCCGATCCTAAACTACTGCTTAAGAAGTGGCATACAAGAAGACGGAGCCGATTACAGAAGCGATAAAGAGGAGGGCAGCTGGAGAAGATAAACGACCAACAGGATGGATAGCCGAGGCCTCCTGTATAATACTCCTCTCTCATGAGTTAAACATGACCGCTACCAATCACGGAGCACCTTCCTTCGCTAAAAGATTAACTTCCTGAATTATCTCCAGGTGTCCAGGGTATTCTTCTTCTGTATCTCAACCTTCGGAGGAGATAGGGGAAGAATAATAGCAATGTTTAAGTTAAAGATTGAATCAGAAGACATTGATATAAAGATCATAATATGTAAAAAAACTTTATATAAATATAGTTTATTATATAAACTTACTATAAGAAGATATAGTATTATATATGAACAAATATAAATAGATAAAAAAATATAGATAGGTAGTAATAAAAAAAGGAGATAATTTCGGGGAGGATAGAGGAGTTTAATTATAAAGTTTTTAGATCATCTATTTTGGGCATATGGGGAGGGCATTGGTAACTAATTTATTCAAACTTTCTGTGGTTGAGGTGCAGGTCTTAGCAACCTGAGAACTGCAGGTGTTGCCGATTTGAATCCGGCCAGGAGGGAGGAGGGGTGGTGGTCCCACTAAATAAAAAACTTGATCCTCCACCATGATTAGAATAGGTTGGCCACCTCTAGATAACCCCTAGAACGTCAGAAATGGCTAGGAAGGAGGTCAAAGCAAAAAAATCTATTTAAAACATTGCACTCTAGGTCGCGTTTTCATTGTGTAGGACCACAAAAAATCATAAGTCAATTGACTAGTGCGGAATCTAACCAGTTTCGCACCAGATTTGAAGTTGCTAAGGCCATGCCTTAATCTATAATAACTAATAAGAAACAAATTTAACTATTTGCTGATAATATACATTATATAAATAATATAAGATAATATATAATATATATTATATTTAGGTTATAGTTAATTATTGTTTTAATAAAGAAAAAGTAGAAGAAACAATTTTTTTGTATCTTAGTTAAATATGGTATTGTTTGTAAATCCTATCACGGATTGAAAAGTATACTGTGTGTTTTAGCAACCCGATGTATTTGGAGAGTATTGTCAAATAAAGCATTTCTCCCTCTCTTCTGCAATCATAATACCAAGTAATCGATTTTACCTATTTTTATTTTTTTTAATAATATATTTATACTTTAATTTCATTGCGTTTGCATTACGTTGAGCATCTCGGTTTAATTTCTTAGTAACACATAATGGAACTTGATTCCCTCATATTAAATGCCTCAAACTACTCTATTATCTTTTTTCAATATTAACAAAAATTAAGTTCATAGACTTCTATTTGTATAACATATTAGGTCTTTCTTAGTTTCATAATTATCCTTACTAATTCATTATAAATTATTTGAAAGTTTTGATTTTCTTTTTAAGAAATATCTTTAGAGCTTTTTAATAACATTTAATTTATTTTGGTTTCATTGTTCTAAGGAGATATCTTAGGATTTATGATTTATTAGAGAATATATTTTTGTTGCCTTTTTTTTTAATTTGTGTTATTGACATTAATTGCTCTTACTTCTCTAATATTTTGAACCCATTTTTGTTTTAATTAGAAGTTAGTTACTGATTAATTAAGCTAACTAACCTCTAATAAAATATAGGTTTCAATTTATGTTTCTTTTTTACATTTAATACATCCGAAGTTCATAATTTAAACTATATTTGTTTATAGAAACATTATTTGTTTATAATTATTGTCCTGTTTTTTACCGACCTATTATTATTATTATTGGGGCAATTTTATGATATTTTATAATTTCATTATTTCAATTTTCGTATTTTTCTCAAAGGCACTACAGCCCATTTTCAATGTCTGTTATATTATTCAAAAGGTACTTAAAGGTCTCGGAATAAATAAAGATTATTATTATTATTATTATAAATAGGCGCACCTTTTTTGCTAAATAAGAACAAACATGCATGTATATCTTACAAATATAATTTAGGTTTGCTAATAATATAAATTTGGGAGCGCGGGTAAGATTAGCTACTAACTCCAAGGATCAGAGTTCGAATCCGCCCGTGCAAAAAATTTTTTTCTGTTACACTATAGCCGTGAGTCAGCTCCTGTGAGTTCTGGAGCCATCCTGGGGTCCACCCAGCCTCTTAAATGGGGTACCTTTAATTGGGTAAGAATCTTGCGGTCAAACGTGATTCTGACCAAATCACCTCCTTGCACAACCGTTGGTCTAGTAACAGTACTCCCTTACAAAGTACTGAACCCCTGACCCTTCATGGGTTGTAGTGGTACAGATTTAATTTAATTAATCCTAAAAATTTAATAAATACCTAACCAGCATTACAAAAACAATATTTGGGAGGTACGTGCGTCAAATGAAAGGAAAAAAAATATTTATTTCGACACTATGAAGACAAAAAAGTTGAAATCACAGAAAATTAACCAATAAAATATTTTATAAATTTGTTTTTGAATTTTTCAACAGAACACGAAAAGAACAAAAATACAGCAGAAGTTATTTTAAAATTATTTGGGCAATATATTAATCCATACTAAAATATTCTTATACAAGGTTAAAAAAAATGTTCACATGTCTCAACTCAACTGCAATTAATCCTCAGACCACTTAGAGTTAAAACCAATTCTTTCAACACAGTCATTTATTTATTATTCCTGATTTTTTATACTTCCCCATACAATATTTTCATATTCTGGGCAGTGAATGTAAAAATGCTGACAATTGTAATAATAACATTTATTTATAAATTCCATTTATTATTTATTAAATAAATCAAAACTTGTATCCTTTTTTGTCTCAACACTTTTTATTTTTCATCAGTCCAACGTTTCGACCATTTTAGCCATTCTCAAGGACATCTAAATATTTAACAGCTTATATTATATATTCATTTTTAACACTTATAACAACAACATTATCACTAATAATATAACATACCTTTAATTATAATTTCTTCCTCACATTAAATTTAGGGTTACTTTTGCAGGCTATTCTGCCCAGGTCATTCATTAATTATAAGTTAAAAACCTATGAAAAAGTCAATTATTAGAGAGTCATATTTATTATTAATAAGCTTGCCTAACTTGAGTTTAGTAAACTATTTTTTTAATTTAAAATCATAAATATTTAATTCTTCCATTTATTATGATTTTTTTCTTCTTCAAAGGGGTTTGCCAGTTCTTTTAACTTGGGTTTGTCATTAACTCTAATAGCAAAATTTCTCTGGAAGTAAATAAGAGGGTCACTGTTGCTGTGAGGAGCTATTCTGAGCTGCGTAAATATCTCAGTAGTTAGCAAAAGGAATCTACGATGACCCTCCACACTCACATATGCCATAGAAAAATGGACACTGACCAAGCCGAAAGAAAAAAAACACTTTTCTTCAAGAAGAAAATTCTTGGACAAATATTCGGTTCCATTATGGCTGGCGAGTATTGGAGGAAAAGAACAAATATCGAGTTAATAATTTGGTATAGTAAATAACATTAAACTTGGGAGACCTATCCGGGCCAGGCATGTTGCCTGCATGAACAGTTACGATGTCCTCAGGAGTCCTTAGGATGGGAATCTTAACCGAATAGTACAAGAGCCCAAGAGGAGAAAAAAGGCAGTTATCTCACGCCAATTTTTTATTACTTTAATGAAACTATGTATAATTAATAGTAAAAATTGATGAGTCTGCCAAGTATAGGTAGGGGCAATACAAAATGGCGGCTGTTTCAAAGCGATAAAAAAAAACTAATTTTTCATTCAGAGCTCTATATCTTAAAAAGTAGGAACAACACAAGAAAACCTAACAGTATGTCATTCAAAGAAAAGTAAATTTTCTAAAATATGAGCCCTATTAGAGTTGTTTACGTTAAATAGTTTTCGAAATATAGCTTTTTAAAAAGCAACATTTCATAAAAATGTTGTATGGGACATACTGAAGGATCAGTAAGTAGTTAGTGAATTTATTTTGAAAAATCTATATCTCAAAATCCATTTGACGTACAGATGTCTATTAGCACTCTTACTAAAGGTAGTTTAATAAGCTATAAAGTAGTTTATGAAGTTTATCTTCGTATAATTAGTAGTTTTCATGAAATCTGCTAAAATAAATTCATTTATACTCGTTCTGACAAATTTTCATTTGCCAAATTTATATTCATATGTGAATAAAAACTACTACCCTACGAAGATAAGTCTCATAACCTACTTTATAGTAAGTTAAATGTCCTTTATTTTGAGTATTGGCAGACATATATGTGTCTCATGGATCTAGAGATATATTTTATCAAAAATCCAACATTTTATACGAACAAATAGAAATTAACATTTTTTGAGTTTATTTTGTTAACTATTATAAAAACTACTATTCATACAAAAATAAACATAATTAACTATTTTGTAGTAAATTTAACTAACTTTAATTTGAGCGCTGGTACGTCAAATGGTTTTTGAGATTTAGATTTTTCAAAATAAATTCACCTTATTACTTATCTTTCAGTACGTCCCATACAACATTTTTATGAAATGTTGCTTTTTAAAAAGCTATATCTCGGGAACTATTTAACGTAAATAACACTTTTAGCACTCATATTTTTGCAAATTTGCTCATCTTTAAATGACGTTCTCTTAGGTTTTTTTTTTGTTTTTCCTACTTTTTAAGATATAGAGCTCCGAATGAAAAATTAAATTTTTTTATCACTTTTAAACAGCCGCCATTTTTTATTTCCCCTACCTATACTTGGCAGGCTCATCAATTTTGACTAATAATTATACCTAGTTTTCATTAAAGTAATAAAAAATTGGAGTGAGATAACTGCCTTTTTTTCTTCCCGGCTCTTGTACTAACAGAGGTGCCGGTTTGATTCCTGTCAGAATGAGTTGACTTTTATTTATAGTGGTGGATCTGTAGAGCGGGAACTCCCACTTGATATTTCCCTTGAATATGTTTGTCCTCCTGTATATCAGAACTCTTCAGGTAGGAGATTAAAAAAAGACTCAATGAGGAGGAGAATATTCGGGCCGGCCCGTAGAGCCAAAGAAGAAGAGAACCAGATGGAAACCCATCGTTTTTATTCATGGTTCAATCAATTAATTTATTTTCCATAACCTAATACAACTTCATATGTTAGATTTTTTTAAAGTCTTTTTTCCTTAATGCACACCGACCATGTTGCGAATGTTTATTATTTGAATATTTAGCTGATTCTTAAAACGAGCAATACCGTAAAAAACTTGAGTTTGAAATTTTCACGATTGTAACACTTCTCCTCCCGATATATTTCATGTGTATGTTAGTAAATGTAAAATTACAACTATAATTAAATTTTGATTCATTTTTTTTATTTATTTATTTTTTTTATTTATTTGTTGATATATTACAACTGTATAAAAAAATACAACCAGTAAATTTGGTCATAATGACATAATGATATGATACAGGATGTAGAGAAACTACCCAGTAGTAGAACTCTAAAAACAGTTTACAATATAAGGTCACGAGACCAT
>NW_027110130.1:920426-931810 GCF_000696795.3 Halyomorpha halys
ACTGGAGAGTTTGGGATGCAATCAAAGGGTTATTACTAACTGTGAGCACACATGTTTCATCAGCATACGTGGTAAGGATAGTGTTAGGAGTTGTTGGGATGTCAGATTCATTTTTAATTTTTTATTCAGAAACTGATTGATGAGAATTAGTTAAATTTTTATTTGCTTCACATTTTGTTATATAACTTCTTTATACATGTTTAAGATTCGTAGGAACATTTCGTGATATTTTACATGGTTAAAAATCGTTCGATTTTTTTTTATGACACATTGTAGACTACAAATTTCCTATTAGCTTGGTGCTTTTTTTTTTTTTTTTTTTTTTTTTAAATTTCAGTACATTTTTTATAAATAAGAATAATCAATCAATTCATAAATGAAAAATATAGCCTCGGCTGTTCTCAATCAGCCAAAAAATCAGATTTAAGTTCCAACTTCCCATTCTTTATACGGTTTATACAGCTGACATCCCAACCCACCCTAACACAGTCCTAACAACATACGCTGATGACACATGTATACTGTCTGTAAACAACGACCCAACTAATGCATCACAAACACTACAGACACACATAAGATCTATTGATGAATGGTGTAAAAACTGGAGAATCAAAATAAATTCTGACAAATCCCACCAGATCACCTTTACTCTCCGTCGTAAACCCTTTACTCTACCCTCCTGCCCAACAGTATCCTTTCTAAACACTCCACTAACGCCTGTTGAACAGATTCGATATTTAGGACTCTATCTTATTTAGGACAAGAAACTGCACTCCGATTGCTACTATACTTACTTGACAAACGCTCTAACTTTCCATTCATTACAAAAAATTAGTATATACTACGATAATCAGACCAATTTGGACATATGGAATTGAGCTCTGGGGCTCCACCAAACCATCAAATTCCTCCCGCATCCAATCCTTACAATCAAAAATCCTACGTAAAATCCTTGATGCTCCTTATTATATTACAAATAAACTCATTCACAAAGACCTTAACATCCCATTCGTTGCAGATTTGGTCCAAAAAAGATATGCGTCTTTTCATTCCAAACTCCTTAACCATCCTAACCCATTAATTCTTAATATTTCCACCTTAACAATCTCTGATAATCCTCCGAGGCGTCTGAAAAGAAGATGGTCACGGGACCTACTAATTTAAATTAATATTTGAAGTACCACCAATGGGTGGTTCCTTCTCAAGATTTTCAAGTGTATATGAAACATAAAACATATTTACTGGAAGATTATTGATTGACCGTGTGTAAAGATGAAAGGAATATGGTCCGGGTGCGGTAAAAAAAAAAAACAACTCAAATAGTAGAAATATACTATTTTAATATATTTTTTTTTTTTTACCGCACCCGGACCATATTCCTTTCATCAAAACATATTTACTTATTGGATTATTTTGCACAGTTGTAAATTACATTAAACAAATAAATTTAAAAAAAAAATTACTTACTAAAATTCCTATTGCGGTACTTGCGTTCAAACATTGTTGGGTGAATAAAAACGGTATTTTGATAGAATAGATTGTTTTTAAAAATTAAAAGATTTATCTCACTTAAAAATTTATTGGTAAGGAAGATTGGAATGGAGAAGCCAAATATAAAAATAGTTTTATTTAAGAAAAAAAATTCTTTGAAGAATTATTGTATTAATTGAAGGAATATCATCCTCTTCAGACCATCTAGATAGCAAAGGTAGAAATAAGGTAGCAATTAGTACAAAAATTAATTATCATACACAAATATTTCGTACCATTTTGCAGGGTTTAACGAGACTAAAAAACATGATACAATTTTATTTGTTCATTTTTTCATTGAACTCTTTTACCAAATTTGAACAGTTGTATACAGTATTTTCATTTCCTAGGCTTTTTTGGTTTTGAAGACGAATTACCCAAATTTTGATTTTTTTATGTGATCAGATTTATATGCTCATATGTAAAAATAAATTATTTATATGAATATTTTGACTTTTTTTCTAATAAAAATCTCCATCTCTTCAAAAGAGGAAATACACAGAGGTGTCAAGTTTTTTAAAGGATGTTTTTCTCTTTACCAATTGTGAAAACAGGCTCCCTTTACTGCTAGGATACAGATGGCAGCAATGTCTACGTGGATATTGGTGTGAAAAAATAAATGCAAAATAATTTAAATACCTTCAATCTCGTTGTAATATTTCAATAAAGATTATTATTTAGATCCAATATAAAATTTCTCTTCCGATGATTGAAAAATTGTTTATTTTAATATTTTTTGGAGTCGATAAAGATATTTTAGGTACATTTCTCCTAATCTGTATTTAAAAAAAAAATCTTTAAAACTATTTATTTTACATTTTTATTTTCAATCATAAATACTATGACAATCTTCATACGTCTTCGAGCTAGTTGTAATATCCCCATAGTCCAAAAAATCAACTAAGAAAAATATATTTTGTTTATAATTTATTTATTGTTTTTTGCAAATGTATAAAAATATATACAACAAATAAACTTGCTGTTAGTTATAAAATATCCATATATCCGAATATATGGATTCGGGTGGAATTCGATGATTTAGTGGAGCCCTAAAGCTCAACTCTGTATGTCCAGATAGGCCTTATTATAGTCATGTAGATCAATCAGTCTTTGGATGGAATGCATTGGGAGTTTAAAACGTTCGTCTAGCAAATGTTGTAATAGTCGGAATCTACGAGCAGTTTTCTGTCTTTTCAGTCTTGTATGAGGATTCCATGTCAGTCGTTTGTCCAGATGTAGTCCTAGGTAATGGATCTGTACGACAGAAATAAGTGGGGTATTATTAAAGGATATTGTGGACACGAGGTTATAGGTTTACGACGAAAGGTAAATGTGATTCGGTGGGATTAGACTTTATTTTATCCTCCAGTTTTGGCACCATTTTTCCAGGCTGGTGATGTGGGATTAAAGGGTTGGGAATGAAATGGAAACATCATTGTTCACTGACAATAGACATGTATCATGTGGTGGTCATCGGTATATGTGGTGAGAATAGTGTTAGGATGTCAGCTGTAAAAACCGTATAAAGGATAGGACCAAGGATACTACTCCGATGTACACCAGCAGACTGACGAAATAGGGACGAATAAGCACTGATGTTATTTACTTGAAATAATCTATCGGAGAAATAAGAACGAATTATGAGAATATATCCTACCCCTTACATATATTCTCAATTTAAGGATCTTGTATAGGAGTCCTGGGTGCCAGACATGATAAAAAACCAAACTCCCGAGCAGTACATTCCGCGCTCTAATGAAGACGATAAAACATCAACCACACGATGACATTGCTGGATAGTGGAGTGGGATGTTTGGAATCAAAACTGGTGATTTGGGATTATGTGGGTGAAATCAAGGATGGGGTACAGGCTTTTCAAGATGCATTTTTCAAGGATTTTGCCCATAATTGGTAACAAAGAGATAGGACAGTAAGAGGATGGGTATTCTGGCGGCTTTTGAGGTTTGGAAATCATTTTGATTATGGAGAGTAATATATAGTCAGGAAAATATGTGGACCTCAGTACAGCATTGTAGATATAGGTGAGGAATAGAACAGATTTTTGGGGAATTTAGAATATAATTAGGTCATATCCAGGAGCTTTGCTAGAAGGTAACTTCTGAATGATATTGCCTATCTCTGAAGGATGAAAAGCTTTAGGTTGCAGGAGTAGAGTATTCAGTTCAAAGATTTTATAAAGATGCTGACCGAATATTTGTAGTTTTTCTTCGTCCAATTTTGTCCATGTTTGAGATTAAGTAAGGAGTGGATGATTACAATTTTTAAAGTAGAGATTACCAGTGATGCGCCGAGAGGGATGCGCTGGGATCTCTTGAGCTCTGCTCTACCCCTCACACGTGGGGGATAGAGTGGGCTCAGGGATCCTCAGGTCGATTATGTAAATATTGTATATATTATTTTATCATTATGTTATTTTTCATACAGATAGTTTGATTATGTTCATCTTGTCTATTCTTTTGTTTGTATATATTTTAAGAGAGTTTTTTTTATTATTATCTTTTTATTTTATTTTTTTTTCTTCTTTTTTTTATTTTATTTTATTTTAGTATGTATGAGATCATTAAAAAAATACTAGTCGTCCAAAAAAGGATTGAAGGATTAAATTTTGTATTTTGAATGTCTTAATTTATGTTTTAATTTGTTTGTCAATTTAGTGTAATATGTTTTATCTGTTGGGAATCTTGTCCTGTACTCAGCATTTTTCCTTTATTGTGCTATGCCAAGTTAGTATGTGTGATGATAATATTTTAAATTAAAAATAATGTTCGTGAACGACTTAGGCTCTAGCTTTTGTTCACCATTTTATTATTTCAGGACTGGAAAGTGTAATTTCACTGAGGGAGAACTTTCTGATTAAATGAAATACTTCTTTCATTTTTTTTCTATTAATTTAATAAATATTTTACACCATTTATTTTTTATAAATGAGTGTTTCACTTTTCACTTTTCAGGCAAATCTGCTCTACCACACCAAAAGAAATTTCACTGTAAGAATCAAGGAAAGTCACAACCAACGTTTTGTACCGTGCCTAAATCTTTTTTGTTCACTTAAGAATCGTTTTGAGATGTATCTAGAATGGAGTATTACTTTTTTTTATTTATTTCTTTTCATATTGAACAATGTTTTGTTTTTTTCGGGCTTAAACTTATCACTGCATAAGCGACTAAACGAATTGACAAAGCATAAAATAAAGAAAATGATCAAAAGTTCGGAATATGAAGGCAGGGTACTAGCCCTGAAGAAAAAAAAAATCATAAAACATAAAATGGTTTATTAAAAATGAAGATAACATGACGAAAAATAAATTAAGATCGTCATAGATTATATATATAAGGCGGTGAAAATATAATGAAATATATAAAAGGACTTTACAAAAACAAAACAGAAAAAGTAGTAACATTTTCAATCCTGAAAAATACACCCGCCAAAAATACTATTATTAGTCATTTTTTGTTTACGAGATCCAGAAAAAGTGTCTAAGCAACTACTATTTTATTTTTTTGAACATGAAAAATAGTTTTCGTTTATATATGGGTTGTCTTAAATGAAAAATAGTTGATTTCGATGAACAATGCACCATAGCACTGGTAAGAATTAGCTGACAATTAAATTAATTTTTTAAATAGAATAAATAGAAAATGTATCGAATATAATCTCATTCATTATTAATGATCGAAAATGATGCAGAAAAAGAGAATTTTCATATTTATAATAGGTCCGTTACATTCGGAATACATAGGTCGGTGTGAATGGTCTTGTTTGAAACGTAGAGTGGTGAGTTCATTGCCAGCCCTAAAAATTGTGATTGAAAAGGTTGTATTTTCTGAATCTGTGTCTGTTTAGCAGGTTCATAAATTTGGCAGGCGTAAGTCAATATGGGTTTTAGTAAGTAATTGTACACGTTAAGTGTCTGTCTGTGTTTGATAATTTTGAACGTCTATGTAGTATGGAATATAATTGTCTCAGTGTCCCAGACTTGACGTGCTATACTCTAGTAGTTTAAAAAAAAAAAAATCATTAATTTTTCTACTTCGTTTTCTTTCTTTTATGATTGTTCCTATCTGTTTACATCGGGACCTGCTCGTGCTATACTGCAGGTGTCCCGAGTGTATTTTTAGATGATAATTAAAATTATTAGTGTGGAAAAGGGGGCTGAAAATTGTGAGACTTTTCTGGCTCATTAGCATGCATATATTTTCCTTAAAGTTCAAAAGTATTAATCCCTGGAGGGGCAGTTGGTGTTAGTGTGTTAGTCTTCAATGTAATTTAATTATATGAGATCAATACAGAATATGGGGTGGTCTCATAGGGCTAATGTATATTATGTGCTTATCTGGTGACGTATCCTAGCCGCTTCCCTCGTCTAGGTGTGCGGTGGGCAAAATTGTGAAAACCATGTATCTTCACCTGGTGTCAGAAGAGACGTGTTTCCTCTTTAGTGGCTGGTCAGCGTGTCCTGGACTCTGGCCTGATGGTAGGGGGTAGGCCAGGTCCTAGCTTGCATGGTGCATAATCTGGGGCGGCATTGCAGACGCAGCGTCTTCGGGGTCTTCCGGCGTCCGCGGCAAAGGGGGGCATCAGAAAATGAGACCCCCGACCCCGACTTTATATAAAACCAAAAAATAACCGCAAAATTCGGATTACTTAAATCCGACATTATCATAGGTTTTTTTCCTCAGAACCGCGAAGAGGGGGCATTCTAATAGGAAGTTTTTTATTGTTCTGATGCTGCAAAATATGCTTGCAAACATATTTAGAGTTATTTTGAATTTATAGACTCATGTTTTATAATATTAATTTCCAGAACCATGCCCTGTCTTCACGAGCGAAGCCAGCGCCATTAAAGACGTTCTCATGAATTCCTGAAAGTCTACAAAGTACCATTTTCGGATTCCTTGAGTGTCCGTACGTTTTATCTATGCACGTTGGTGCTTCTCGACCACGTTACAAGTATCCGTGTGAAAACTTACAATATCCAATACGAAGATGACTTGCAATCTTTATTTCGACGGATTGCAATATTTATTTTGACGGATTGCAATATTTATTTTGACTAATTGCAATCTTCATTTCGATGGATTGCAATCTTTCTTTACTTCCACCAACTTAGCGCTACTTGTTTTCGAAGTTTGATTCCATCTCTTTCGAGTATGGGTAAAAAATTGATGTGTCTAGTCTTCTCTTGGGTGACGAGCTGAGTTAGCAAATGCATTAGTTCTGCCCTCGCCATAAAGATTATCGATTTCCAATCCTGAAATAAATGCATTAAATTTTGTATTTCCTTTTTTACAGGATGATGACTTTTTGACTTATTCATTACTTTTAGGACACTAAAGGTACCGAAAAAGTACTTTGTAGACTTTCAGCATTGCAGGGATTCATGATAACCTCTTTAATGGCAATGGATTCTACCGTGAAGGAAATTAGTATTATAAAACATGATAAATTCAAAATAACTAAATATTTTTGCTAGCATATTTTGAAAATAATTCAAGACTAAAACTTATACAATTTTTTAGCTGTTGTATTTACATCGGGTTAAAGTTGTCATTATTACAGCAACAAAATGAACAGGATAAATCAGAAGAAGAGACATATTTTCCAGAATCTTTCCAGAGTCGGGAAGGAATTCCTAATTAATTATTAAAAAGGGGTCGCTTTTATTCAATTATTCATCAGAAGAGTCCCAAGTTTTCTTTCTTGAATAGGAAGGAGCGGCCTGGAGGAGTTGATAATATCTCCTTGCCGTTTCCCCCTTCTCTGTTTACATTATATCTCATCTTCTTCCCAGATCTTCCCGTCCGAACAAACTGCCCTATTGAGATACAATAGAGCCATTCTTGCGAGCAGTTAACTTGCTCAACAGTTCCTCGAACGCGTCATAATAGTCCCGAAACACTTCTGTCTCCATTGTCTCCTTCTCAATCTTTTCTATAAAGTATCACTGGTATCTTAGAGAGGTTTAATCAAATTAAAAACTTTTATTCAGTCATTTTCATATATTTCTGTCGTGGGTTATTACTTTAATATAGACATATACATAAGATTTTAACAATCTCACTAAAAGCTTATCGTTTTCAATTTAAATTACACTTGTGTTTTTTTTTCACATGCAATCACTGCAGTCTGGGGTGAATCCAAAGTATGAAAAAATAATGTTATTAAGATGGGTCTTGTGAGTTAATTGAATGAAATATGTCAATGAATTAAATTATGTGTAAATCTATTGTATGTACATGTTTGTTTGCTAGTTTTGAAAGGGCGTTCAACAGCCTGGTCATCAACGCCCGTTGGTTGTTGGTTTTGGTAAGGCCTAGTTGTTCCATAGTCATAGCTTTGGTATGGTGTACGATTCCGCACCAGTGGGACTTTCATGAGATTTTAAATATTATCTAGCAAGGCTGCTGTTTAGTATTGCATTAGGTTGGATTCTATTTGATGGTAATGGATTGCTCATTCTATTCTCCGTTCACCAGCAAACCGCCAGTTCCCTAAGGGCTTCTACTGCAGGTTGGTCACTCTTGTTTGTCTGCTTGGCTAACAGAGAGCATGAAGATTACCAAATTAAAGTATTTCTGGAAAGGTTCCTTGAAGACATTCTGACAATTATTTTTAGGTCATTAGCTCCTGCGGGTTAATTGTAGTAATGTCTATTTCGGGTTAAATGGTTGCCTAATTCAAGTATTACAGCCTGTAAAACAAATAGTACAAGAGCCCAAGAGGAGAAACAAGACAGTTATCTCACCCCAATTTTTGATTACTTTAATGAAAACTATGTATAATTAATAGTCAAAATTGATGATTCTGCCAAGTATAGGTTGGGGAAATAAAGCGATAAAAAAATTTAATTTTTCATTCGGAGCTCTATATCTTAAAAAGTAGAAACAACACAGGAAAACCTAAGACAACGTCATTTAAAGATGAGCAAATTTGCTAAAATATGAGCCCTAAAAGAGTTTTTAAAAAGCAACATTTCATAAAAATGGGACGTACTGAAAAATCTGTAGTTAGTGAATTTATTTTGAAAAACCTATATATCCAAAACCATTTGATGAACAGATGTCTATTAGCACTCAAATTAAAGCTAGTTTAATGAGCTATAAAGTAGTTTATGATGTTTACCTTCTTAGGAGTAATAGCTTACATGAAATTTGCTAAAATAAATTGATTTATAGTTGTTCGGACAACTTTTCATTTGCCAAAATTTATATTCATATATGAATATCATAAAAACTACTATATTATACTATATTTCATTAACACTTGAAAATATTGTGAAGGAACCACCCATTGGCGGTACTTCAAGCATTAATTTAAATTAGAAGGTCCCGTGGTCATCTTCTTTTCAGACGCCTCGGAGGATCAGGGATTGTTAAGGATGAGAGATTAAGAATTAATAGGTTAGTTTGGGTAAGGAGTTTGGAATGAAAAGATGCATTTCTGTTTTGTCCAAATCTGCAACGAATGGGATGTTAAGGTCTTTGTGGATGACTTTATTTGTAACGTAATAAGGATCATGAAGGATTTTACATAGGATTTTGGATTGTAAGGATTGGATGCGGAATTTGATGGTTTGGTGGAGCCCCAGAGCTCAATTCCATATGTCCAAATTGGTCTGATTATCGTAGTGTATACTAATTTTTTGTAGTGAATGGGAAGTTTAGCGCGTTTGTCGAGTAGGTGTTGTAGCAATCTACGAGCAGTCTCTTGTCGTAAAATTATAAAATCAAATCCATAAAATGTATTCATTCAGTAGGTCGATTTGGACGAAAAGTTTACCGCAACATCCTAGGCATGCGCATGACCTTAATATGCAATATCAGCTTCGTATGAGACTTCAAAACTTGTATTAGAAAGTTTTTACTATAGTAATACTTCTCCTTACTTTATATACTCCATATCTTATACTATTATAAGATCGGTAACAAATTACTTCAGGGGGGGGAGTGTTAAGGTTCCTGATTACAGGAAGTATTAAGGAAAATGTACAAAATTCATTGACGAGATGAATGTACATAACTATTTTTATTTATTTAATTTTTTTTACATGTTTTTTTGGGGGGAAATTTGAGAGTTTGAAGTGTTCATTCATAAGTGAAAAAAATATATAAATAAAAAAACTTTTTTTCAGGATATTTTTAAAACGTGCTAAAAAAGAATTAACAAAATTTGTTAGTTAACTAAACTTGTATTACACATATTGCTGTTAGTATTTATACTTTTAAAAAATCAACTAATTTACACAATATATAATATTTATTCCTGATTCTAACAATATATATTATGAACACTTCCATAAGAATTAGATCACTCCGTATAAAAACTGTAAAAATTTCCAGTTTCGATTTTCATGGTGATTCGAATAACTTGCCTGAAGATGGGAAAATTAAAAATGTTCTTTACACATGTTTAGTTTTATTTTAATAAAAAAACGTTATTGTCTGCAAACTTTTTTTTTCACGACAGTTCGGATTACACTGTGTTGGTAAATAAAGATTACAGACTCTAAAATTACAATTAAAATACAGGTAATGGAAATGCTCATGTTATTATTTTCAAGGCTCATCTAACTGATAAATCTTTAGCAAATTTTAATTATAAATGTAATTAAAAATGAGTCCATGAGGGACAGAGGGAGACAGCGTATTTTTTCTTTTAGAGGCCCTGGTTGATATAAGCCGCTGGTAAACAGAAAGGGAAAGAGGGGGGGTGCCTAGGGAGCAACTGGTAGAAGAATCCCCCGACCCTCTGGAGAGCGGACAAACAAAGCATGACCACTCAATGAAGGACAGGAATCGATATGGAACAATAAGCCTTAGTCCTTTCTCCTTGTTTTCTGTTTGTATTTCTGCTAAGTAAAGGTATCGAAGGCTTTTACTTTGTCTATTCACCAGGGGAGAGGTATTAAAGGAGGAAAATATTCAATACTCGGGGGAGAGTTCTGAGGCAATACCTACAGCAATATTGTGAGGAAGCCCTTGAAGAAAACAATGGGAAGATATCGATGATTCTTTTTTTCTTTAAATGGTTATTAATTTTTCTAAAATTAATACAAGTAAATAAAATAATTAAACCTTGAGGATCTCAAAAAATTGCAAATAACCAAACAGTCAACTTTCATTGATTCAAGCATTGTCAGGTGTAAAAAAAAAAATTATATATTTCACGAAATGATGAAAAAAAAACTACTTAAATTTGTTCAATATATTGAAGGCGAACAACTGGTATTTTTTATCCGCAAAATGGCTTGATTACAAAAGATACTAAAAAAAAGTGAGGCCGTGAATGACTGAGGGTTTTGAGACAAAAAAATAGAGTTCTTGTGTAACAAACAGTAACGGCCCGATTCCTAAACGCATGAATAAACCCGAAACATCTAACATTATGTAAATAAGAATGCATGCAATGGTATGAAACTACTTATTTATAGCAGTCTAATAGGGATTGTCAGAGATAGAAGAGAAAGCAAGATTAGACCAGCGGGTTTTGGTAGTTGAGGAATTAATCATTGAAAGGTTGGTATCTAGTCGGGCCAAATCGACACGATATAGGAACATCGAGGTCCTGATGGATGATTTTATTTGTGACAAAGTAAGGAGAATTAAGAACTTTAGACTGTAAGGATTGGTTGCGAGAGGAATTCGAAGGTTTAGTGGAGCCCTATGCACAACTCCGTTTGTCAAGATAGACCTTAATATAGTTATGTAGATCAGTCTTTTGTAATGGATTGGAAGTTTAGACCGCTTGTCTAGTTGTTGTTGTTGTCTGGGGCTTTAGGGTGTAAAACCCTGAGGTCATCAACGCCCATGTTTCGTGCTTTATATTCTATTTC
>NW_027110130.1:932340-934812 GCF_000696795.3 Halyomorpha halys
AATCTCATTTTTCATAGGAAGACTTATTTCTTGTGGTGTCAGAATGGCCGTGCCCTGACCTGGAAGAGCAAGTGCTTGTTTAGCTGCAATGTCCGCCAGTTCATTTCCAGCGATCCCCACGTGACCCGGCACCCATATAAAGAAAACAGTTTTTCCCAAGTTTTCGAGCATGTTGGTATAATTGTGATTTTTTTTTTTTTTTTAATTTTTTCCAGAAGTCCAAAGTAGCATATCTGTCTGCTAAAGGATACTGCAAAGCAGTTGGTAGGTTTACTACTAAGGCTTACGGTGATTTTGAGGGTTTTATTATATTTCTGGAAATATTTCTTAGAACAGATTTTCACATTTGGATATTTTGCTAGGATTTTTGTTTATTTTTAAAATTTATAATTTTTATTATGTTATGGTTCCACTAATCCAATAGGGGTGGTTTTAATCCATTATAAACTTTATTTAATCAACGATAAATAAAGTATTTATTTCCATCTATAAGGCATGTCTTATGTAGTTTTATTTTTCATTTCTGGAAAATCAAAATAAATCCTGACAAATCCCATTAGATCACATTTACTCTGTCGTAAACCTCTACCCTCCTGTCCTACAGTATCCTTTCTAAACACTCCACTAACGCCTGTTGAACAGATTCCATACTTAGGACTCCATCTTGACAAGAGACTTACTTGGAATCCACACACAAGACTGAAACTACAAGAAACTGCTCGTAGATTCCGATTGCTACAACACTTACTTGACAAACGCTCTAAACTTCCCATTCACTACAATAAATTAGTATACACTACGATAATCAGACCAATTTGGACATATGGAATTGAGCTCTGGGGCTCTACCAAACCATCAAATTCCTTCCTCATCTAATCCTTACAATCCAAAATCCTTGATGCTCCTTATTACGTTACAAATACACTCATTCACAAAGACCTTAACATCCCATTCGTTGCAGATTTGGCCCAAAACAGATATGCGTCTTTTCATTCCAAACTCCTTAACCATCCTTACCACCAATGGGCCCTTCCCAAGATTTTCAAGTTTAAATGAAACATACAACATATTTACTTATTGTATTGATTACTTGTACAGATGTAAATCACATTAAATAAATAAATAAAAAAAAAAAATTCATTTCGGTTACACACGTTGATCAGACTATGAGATAATTCATGGTGTTCTTGCCTTGGCGTCTTGACGCCAGCTACGAGTTGTATCTTAGTTTTTTTATGTGACATGTCATATTTCACGACTTATACATAGAACAAACATGGTTAGGAAAAATACATGTTGAATAGGTAATGATTCTTAAAATTTATTTTAATATTACTTTATTTTATATAACATTGAAAACAATTAATATATTTTTATTATTGATTTTATTTTATAGTTGTTAATTTTAATAAGAACTTGAAAAATAATTTTAAAAAGAAAGATATTTTTCACTAAACCCTACTAAATAATATTGAAAATCTCCCACTCATTTAGACCTATAAGATAATTTAGAAGTTATATTGTAGACCTGGTTATTTGGCAAAATTTTGAAAGCGCAATGACTAACTTAGAGTTTAGGTTTTAATATGACCTAATTATAATATTTATAAATTTTTTGTATTAGCTCCATATAAAATTATTCTAACGATACGAAGTCAGCTACGGAGCTTTGCATATGAAGGGCAGAAGGGATGACGAGGACACAGCGGGCGCACAATAGGCCTTTAGTGGTGCAGCGAGGCCAGAGGAAAAAAATAAAAAGAGAAAAAAGAAGGATTAAAAGCAGCAAATGGTAGTTACAATTCAAAGAGTTGCTTATTCAAAGCTGCTGTCAACTGCTTCAACAATAAGAAGGAAAAATAGTATAATAAAACTATTAGGAATAACATAAAAGTATTTATGACAACTGAGAGCTCTGAGCGTTAATGAATAGGTAATTTTAATATGACATGGATCATCACCTGCATGGCAATCGGATCTGAGGATATCTGATATTATTCATCTTTTTTTTTTAATATTATTAGGGTACTATTCTCTAATCTCTCCGGAGCGGGTTCGAGTATGGTTGCTGAAGATCATTATTTATGCTGTCCCAATTATTTGGGTGTATTTAATTGGATGAAAACATGGAAGTTAATTCACTGGTTTCCGGTGACGCACTTTTTCTGCGACTGAATTAAAATAGCATACAATGCCTTTAAAGTTCCTTTGTCACACACACAAAAAATATTACATGTAAAATTTGAAATTGTTATATGGTTTAACCGTTTTTTTTTATTTTTTTATTATATTTTCCTTTTAATCTATATGCTATTCTTATTCTTGTAAAATGTATCTAGTTGTTTGTTCTTGATAGACTGATCTACTGCTGTGACTATGAATGATGGTCTGATCTCACATTACCGTCTTATATTGAATTTTTTTAGCGGGTCACTGAAGAGGATCTAGGAGGGTGAATTCCGGAGAGCGAAT
>NW_027110130.1:936982-939651 GCF_000696795.3 Halyomorpha halys
CGTGATCCAGTACTATGCATTGTATTATTTACAAAACCGTGATGCAGTACTATGCATTGTATTATTTACAAAACCGTGATCCAGTACTATGCATTCCTCAGCTAATTGTTGAGTTGTGAAGATAGGAGTGCCAGCCTTCGCATTATTATTTGTAATTATTCAGCATCAACAAGTGATTGTATAGAGTCACGACAATTACAGTATTTATAATTGTGTCTCAGAATTACTTAAGTGTAATTGTTCTTCAAAACCCTACATTTTCGATGTTTTAGACCATTTAACGGTTATCATAGCGTAATTATAGTGTAACTAAAACATGTAATTAAAGAGGTAATTAAGTTATTTATGTAATGAGTCCTGCTCAAACTCTTCTCGTTTCAGAGCTTTCCAGTAAATCAGTGCGTAAAAAGTCCTACAGGTTTATGAGCTGGGTTTGGAATGGATAGATTGGATTTTTTTTTTTGGAAGCCCCTATTTCAAATTATAATTTGGTAGTTAAGACATGTTCTGTGTTGGGATTTTGATTTACGTGAAACTGAGTCTCATCTTTTTAAAAATTTAATTTAAGATATTCACAACTGTGTACAATATACAACCAATAAATTTGCTTTTAGTTATAAAATGGCACGATATAAACATGAGTACAATCTACCAATTGATAGAACTTCATTAACATTCCTAGAGGAGAAGCTATCGAGCCATCTTCTTTTCAGACACCTATGAGGATTATCAGATAACTAAAGAGAAGCCAGGTTAGAAACAAGTTGGCCTGGGCAATTGAGAAGTTTATTATGGAAGGATTGGTATCTGGTTCTGATCAAATCGGCAACATATGGAATATTGAGGTTCTGATGGATGACAAATTTATGATGAAGTAAGGAACATTAAGGATTTCGGTCTGTAGTGGGTTTAATTTTAAAACATGTACATACAAAATGGTTGTTGAGTTTTGAGGTATATATTAGATGGTGATGGGGCACATCAATGGTATCCGTTATTGTACCAACAGGTCTAAATCTACGCGTATTTACAATATTTACAAGTGGCTATAATAGGCCGCCCGTAGCTCAGTGGTTATGACACAGTGTTAACAATTTTTGATATCTATTGATGGTGGCGGTGCGAATCCGGCCCTTGGCGTTGACTTTTTTCATTGCGTGGCGGTCCCACAAAATGAAAATCTTTGACCCCAACCACGGTTAGGCAGTATAGGACTCCAATGGGAGTCTTGGCCGAAACAAAAGTGGCTATAATGCAGTTTGTTTACACAGCAATGGTGCAATGTCTGGAATAGAGTTTGAAGTTTTAGCGAGTCCAGGAATGAAATAAGTCTCCTCCTGACACAAAGTCAGAGACCGTTGGAGCGTCCAGTAGTTTTTGAAGAGCAGGCGGTTTTATAAATATATAAATTTAACCGGAGTGAAAGGGCCAATGTCTGGAGATGTCGTAACCGATAAGATTTCCTCTTGACCGTTTTCGTTTTCGATAGATAGGTGTTTGCTTGGTGTGCGAACACTACACACTACGTTTTCGCTAGGTTTACTGAGATATTGAGATATAAGGATTGTAATAAAATACTTAAATCTTATCAATTTTTCATTCATACCATAAAAATATTTAGTTCTCTCTTTTTTCCCCTAACCTCCGCTATAAGGGAGCGCAGTGGCATCATCGTAAGGCGCGATGCTACTAACTCCAAGTTCCCGGGTTCGAATCCGGCTGAGTAGAAAATTGTTTTCAGTTACACTGTAGCCGTGAGTAAAATCTGTGGATTATAGAGCCCGACTGGAGTCGAACCAGCCTTATAAATTGGATACCCTTAATTTGGTAAAAATCTGGCAGTCAAGCGTGATTCTAACCAAATCACCTCCTTGCACAGCCGTTGGTCTAGTAACAGTACTTCATTACAAAGTACTGAACCCCTGACTCTTCATGGGTTGTAGCGGTACAGATTTTAATTTTAATTCTTAACCTCCTCAATATCTTTATTTACAAATAAATCCAATATATACATACACAATTTACAATAAATCTTATTTTGCCACACGGCATTATAAGAATGGCACACAGGGTCCGCCGAAGGCGAGTTTACAATGGTAGGATGATAGCCGGAGGACTTACAAAGAATGGGGAGGGACCGTTTCGGTTGGTGCTGGTGATGGTATGAGTGACTTCAGACTGCAGAGCCCGAAGTCCTTTCCTCGGCAAGCACGTTTTTCTATCATTGTATCAACGGAAATATCTAAAAATAAAAATTGTGATAAAATTTCGATATTTGCGTTTGGACAGTTTAATGCAAATATTAATTCATTAGGTGGTATTGTGGAGATCTTATTTCTTGCCTCATTCAAAAAATCCTTTTGTATTTTCGGTGTTTCATCAATCCTCCTCGTTCATGTGTAGTACCTAATTAAAAAAAAATACAACTACAAACACTCCAGAAAAGATCATCCAGATTTAACTGTCATTCTGATAGAACAAGGATGTCCATGCCACCTCGATCTGTTTTGAGTAAAAGAGGCTTTCTTTGATTGAAGATGTTTAACGTAATTTGAAAGATATTTTAACTTTTTCATTTTAATTTTTTTTTTGACTTTATTTAGTTTATTCACAACTGTAAAAGTATTTTTACAACCAGCGAATAAGATGTAGAGAGAGAGAGAAAAAAA
>NW_027110130.1:939896-942514 GCF_000696795.3 Halyomorpha halys
TGATAGTCCTTGAATTAGAGGGTTAGTGTGTGTTGGAAGTGCGTCGTGAAACCGTTTATATAATGATTTAATGATTGTTTCTACGTAGGGAGTTCGTAAGTCTTTATGCAAGTTCTTGTTACTGATGTAGGAAAACCTATTTCCATGGTTTTTATTGAAAAAAATTATGAAAACTCTTAAACAGTAAAATACGCAATAATTAAAAAAAAAAATGGGAATCGCTAAGTTAGAGTTCCTCTTTTTGTCTAAATGACGTCACATGGCGGCTAGGATTTTCCTTCTGTTGGTACATAGATTAAAAATCTTTATTTTTTTTATTTTATCTTACATTTTTTTATTGCTATTATTTAATTTTTTTTCTTTCTCGTCAAAAATGAATTGATGAACTGAATGTAACGCAGATAAATATCTTTATAAATTAGGCGCATTATCTTTCATAAGTGCTCTGTAAATATATGGGGACAATAGAATGATCTTCCCCTCCCCTTAATTGGGACAAAATGTCGCCTAGATGGAGGAAGACCTCGGTGTCATCAGAGACGCCCCCTATCAGCCAAGCTAACAACTTCTCCATCCAATTAACTAACGCTCGGCTCTTACTAATCCCGTTATCTCTGTGATAACAGTCCTCACTACTAACCTTATTCTATCACAGCTTTGGCCAGTCAGTGTGTTCCAGCTCTTCCCGAATTTGCATTAATTTTCCAATAGTTTGTGGCTGAATAGGGATCGTCGCATCTAGGTAGATACCCACCTGATCTATCCTGCTGTTGCTAGGATAACCCATTATCGATGAGATAATAGCAACAAGGATCTCATAATGTTAACTCATTCTGTCATTGTACCATTTTGATGTCCTTCACCTTTGTCTAAAGATCTATAATGTTTACAAATTCAACAAATAGATAATACTCCGCTGCTGTTAAATGTAAATTATTAAAAATAAAAGTAATATTATTTACAAATATGAGTAAATAATTAACACACACGCCTTTCCTAACCGCTTTGAGTGCAAAATATTTGTTTGTATTTTCACCAATATTGGTACAATCAAGATGTTCATTGGCAATTTAATCATTCAGAATAACGATATAAATAGAACAGCTAGAAATCAACATTTTGTGCATTAGTTCTGTCGATAAATTCGGTACTTAGGACTCCATCTTGACAAGAGACGTACTTGGAATCCACACACAAGACTGAAACGACAAGAAACTGCTCATAGATTTCGATTGCTACAACACTTAGTTGACAAACGCTCTAAACTTCCCATTCACTACAAAAAATTAGTATACACTACGATAATCAGACCAATTTGGACATATGGAATTGAGCTTTGCGGCTCCAAACCATCTAATTCTTCCCACATCCAATCCTTACAACCCAAAATCCTTGATGCTCCTTGTTACGTTACAAATAAACTCATTCAGAAAGACCTTAACATCCCATTCGTTGCAGATTTGGCCCAAAACAGATATGCGTCTTTTCATTCCAAACTCCTTAACCATCCAAACCCATTAATTCTTAATCTTTCATCCTTAACAATCCCTGATAATCCTTCGAGGCGTCTGAAAAGAAGATGGCCACTGGACCTTCTAATTTAAATTAATGTTGAAGTACCACACAGTGGGTGGTTCCTTCCCAAGATATTCAAGTGTATATGAAACATACAACATATTTACTTATTGTATTATTTTCTACAGTTGTAAATTAGATTAAATAATTAAATAAAAAGAAAAGTTCTGTCCAATATCATGAAAATTTTTTATGAAATGTTGCTTTTCAATAAGCAATATCTCGGGATTTATTGAACATATATAGTTCTATTAGGGCTCATATTTTAGCAAATCTTCTATACTTTAAATTATGTTCTCTTACGTTTTCTGATTTTGCTGGTGGTTTTTAAGATATAGAGCTGCGAATGAATAATTTTTTTTTAACGTCTTTAAACAACCGCCTTATTTTATTCCTCCTAACTATACTTGGTAGACTCATCAATTTTGACTAGTAATTATACATAGTTAATTAACATTGAAAACTTTAATTTTTATAAATATTACAATTAGAAAGTTTTCAGTTAATTTTATAGTTAAACAAAAGGACTAACTCATTATTATAAGGTATTATTTAAAAGGGAAATATGACTACTTTGGCGCTATACTGCACTCAAAAGGTAATAATTAACTCACTTCAATTAGTTGAAAGAAGCTTTTGGGCAAGATCTTTGATCACGACTGTCTTTCTTTGTACAGTTGTCTTCCTTTGTAGCTCGGAGTAAAAGCTCTATTCTAATTTACAAAGCTGTGGATCTACATAGCCTTATGTGTCATTAGCGAAAATTCTCAGGCTTAAATGTTTATTTTAACCTAGAGTCCAAAAAATTTAATAGAATACTATAAATAAAATATTTATACACATAAAATGGAATAAAATATAATCATATCTTTGATATATTTATTACCTTCCCTTCCATAAATATATTCGACCAAAACCTTTTTTAAAAATACAATCAAATGAAAATTAATGACCACCATAAAAATTGTTGGTATGAATGAGGCCAAAGAAATCAAACTAGCTTAGATAAATAGTTTTTATTTTAAAACACTATGACTAACCAT
>NW_027110130.1:942659-945042 GCF_000696795.3 Halyomorpha halys
TTCTTTATATTCCATTAAACTAGCTTTAATTTGAGTGCTAATAGACATCTGTACGTCACATAGTTCCTGAGATATAGATTTCTCAAAATAAATTAAGTATCTACTAATCTTTTAGTAGATTTTTAAGACATTTTACTTTTTAAATAGCTATATCTCGAGAACTATTGGACGTAAATAGCTCTTTTAGAGCTATTATTTCAGAAAATTTACTCTTCTTTAAATAATGTTCTCTTAAATTTTCTAGTGTTGGAGGTAGTTTTTGAGATATAGTGCTCCGAATGAAAAAATAATATTTTTTTAAGGTTTCGAAACAGCCGCCATTTTTTATTTCCTCTACCTATACTTGGCAGTCTCATCAATTTTGACTAGTAATTATACCTAGTTTTCATTAAAGTAATAAAAAATTGGAGTGAGATTACTGCCTTTTTTTCTTTCCGACTCTTGTACTATAACGTTGACCGGGGTTTTTACTACGGTTGCTAAAAGGAGGTTTCTTGACAGCTATTATAATTGTCGACAATGCTTGTTGAATAGCTAATTTTTATTACTTGATTCGAATTCTTCTATATAAAAAAAAGTATAGAGAGTACATATTTTGTAAGAAATAAAATTTTATACTAGCACATAATGCTAGAAGGAATAGCATCAAATGAGATAGTCAAGGATAAACCACCTCGACTTTACCTACCCTCATCACAGCGCATAATATAGCAGTATATATGCAGTGGTCGTGCGTGCCTAAATGGACATTTTCTATTTATTGCGCCTATAAACTTCTTAATTACCTCTTTACTCTCCTACACTATAATAAAGTTTAAATGCAATTATATGTTATAAATTCATAGGAGGCCTAGATCAACATCTAGCCTAGTATTTGTAAACTTAATAAATTACTCAAAAAAACAATCTCTGTCAAAATATGGAAAAAAAAAATATTTATTTATTTTTTTGTTAAAATTTTATTCTTTTTCTTTCTCAGTAATTTATAGCCTTTTTTGTTACTTCTTTATTCCTTAAGTCATCCGAACTAATTTTCGGATTCTTCTGCTCTTTATCAAGTTAAATAAAAATAATTACATTCAACAGTTTTACAATTAACATACCGTTAGATTAAAAAAAAAAAATACATTTTTCCGTATTTTTCTTTAAATAAATATTATTAGTTAATTTTTTTTTTTTTTGTGGACAAATGTAAGTTTTATCTCTGTGCTCTTATTTTTCATTAGTACTATTTTGTCTAAAAATGTTTTTACAATTGATATTTTTTATTTCAAATGGTTATTGACATTTTAATTTTATAATAATTTAATAACAGTTTGAAATAAATATTTTTTTTAGAATCTCTAATGATAAAAAAAAAAAAATATTTTAAAATAAATTTCCCAATATTTAATACTAAATAGTACTAGTCGAATTGAGAACGTGAAGAAATTCAAATATTTTGGATCAAAAACAGTATTTCTTTATTAAGAATATCAACCATCAAATTCCTCCAGAATCCAATCCTTACCGTCCAAAATCCTTCGTAAAATCCTTAATGCTCCTTACTTTGTCACAAATCAAACCATCAGGACCTCAATGTTCCATATGTTGCCGATTTGACCAGATCCAGATACCGTTCCTTCCATAACAAACTTCTCAACCACCCAAATCCACTTGTTTCTAACCTGCCTTTTCCTTCATTACCTAATAATCCTCTAGGCGTCTGAAAAGAAGATGGCTTCGAGATCTTCTCCTCTAGAAATGTTATTGGAGTTCTATCAGTGGGTAGATTCTCCACATGTTTGTATCATGTCACTATGTCTCCTACAGCAAATTTCTCTCGTTGTATATATGTATATACAGTTGTAAATAACAATAAATAAATTATTAAAAAAAAAACTGAGGCGTCGAATGCTAAAACCATCCAAGTCCATTTTAACATTTTTATTATCATTTTTTTTTCCATGATTTATTATGAGATTGAACGATTTTTGATTTTACACCTAATGGGGTATATGAATATGTCACAGAGTTTAGTGTAACAACTTTTGGACGAAACAACTACTTTCAAAGTTTGACGTACATCTGTTCATTCGTTTTTTTTCTTTATAACCTTATTAATATACAATTTAAAGCATTATATGAAATAAAATTATGTCGATAAATATTTTGTATATTTCTTCGACACGAGACTTGAGACAATAATATTTTGCTAAAGGTTACTTGAGACAATCCAAACATAATCCGTCCAAGGTCCAGTCACAGTTCCTTTGTTGAAGGATGTTACGTTACATAACATTAGCAGTAGAGTAGACATCTTTCCCGACCAAATGAACTGTATGTAATGATACAATTTATTTTCGTCATATTACATACAAATTCTAATTTCAGTTTAATATAT
>NW_027110130.1:945697-946471 GCF_000696795.3 Halyomorpha halys
GATGTTGTTTTAAATTTAAAATGTTTTACTAAGTTAAATGTTATAAGTATAGCATTGTTAGCAGCCCTATTTAAAGTCATGTTAAATTGTAAATGAATAAGAGCTCGGATGCATAGAGGATTTTCTGAGCAACTTTTTTATTCTATAGCCCTGCTGAAGACCTGAAACTCAGGTCGAAACGTCGGCATAAAATAAATAAATATGGTTTTGTTTATTTATGTTGTTCTTTGCTGACCGCACCCCCCGACATCTTCTCCAATCATACGGTCAACTATCTACACCTCATTATAAAGTACATTAGATTTCAATTTGAAATCTAAATAAATCGACTGCGTCTCCTGACTTAAGTTTTCTTCTTTCAAATAAATAAAATTCAAGTACTTGTTAATTATAGTATCATGACATCTTATAAATTAAATTATTTTAAATAAAGTAATGAAAACACACTTGTTTATGAAAACCACACTAATTTTTATTTATTTCTAGACAAAAATCTTTTGTATAAACTAAATTTTGAGAAAACGTCTTAAAATCAACTTTTTCTTTAAGTTGAGTGAAGGGCGCGTCCTACGTCATACTTACGTAAGTAAATAAACTTTTGTTTATTTCCACAAATTTACCGCCTCAACACAAGTAATTTTTTTAAAAATTTTACCTTCCGAAGGTAATTATTCCAATGAATCGTTGAGGGTTGAGACATTTCAAAATGTTTTAAACAATACTTTATACTTTGTTCCTACTTCGTTTGTAGCATTTCCAATATATATATATATT
>NW_027110130.1:948691-949919 GCF_000696795.3 Halyomorpha halys
TATATATATTTAACGAAATGAAGCTGTTATCCTTAGTAAAAGTTCTTTAATCTGAAGGCACATAGTTGCCGTTTTCTCATCATTAACTATGCGAAAAATTCTTTTTAATGCTTCCAAATTTACCCGCTCAGTCTTGAAAATACTCGTTTTATCCAACAAATACCTGCCACTATTATCCACATTTGGATATTGAGTGATGTTATAACTGCAAGTTTAGGATGGTTACTGTCACGATTGTACTATCGCTTTAGCTCTGGCATGATCGTTATGGTACAAGTTATATCAGTGAAGTGATTTTCACATGTACACACCTTGACAGTGTACTAACATTGAATTAACAACCATGTAAAATATTTTATAGTTATAGCATCTCCTGTCTTGACAGTAGTTTTTAACCTGGGTTTAGTACATAAAGGGAGCGCGGTAGCACCGTGTTAAGGCACGATGCTACTAACTCTAATGACCCGAATTGCAATCCGGCTTAGAAGAAAATTGTTTTCTGTGACTCTGTAGCCGTGAGTCAACCCTGTGGGTCCTGGAGGCCTCCTGGGGTCCACCAAGCGTCATAAATTGGGTTAAAATCTGGAAGTCGAGCGTGGTTCTGACCAAATCACTCTTGGTATAGTAACTGTACTTCCTTACAAAGTACTAAACCCCTTCATGGGTCGTTGTCGTACAGGTTTTAGTATTTTTTTAATTTAGTATATAGTACTGTAATAGTTATAGTACAAGTAATGTCAGCGAACTAACAGTCGCTTTAACTGCTCTGTTCAATAGTCATGTATACACCTTGACAGTGAACTGTCGTAACACACCAATAGAGCCCGGAAACAATTATTCTCATATGTTGTTTTGTTTTAATTATTAATAAACTGAATTGTGAACTTAAAAAAATTATCAAAAGTTATGGCATTGGATGGTAAATCAAAGAAATAAGAAACGTTGAATTATAAGCACTGCAATTGTTAACGATATTTAGGCAATTAAACCATTCCCTGTATCCTTCGGGGAAAAAACAAAACGAATCTATTCCAGGCCCTAAATATAAATTTGATCCTGGCCCCAAAAGGTCAATAGGTCAGGAAAACAAATAATTTATTAGTAATAGAAAAATGCGTTAGGATTAAATAAATCAAATTGTTGAAGATCTAATGCGACACAGCTCTAGCACACTTACATATAACGAAAACCATTTTACCTGAATCTCCGATTCCTGCCAGTTACCTAA
>NW_027110130.1:950379-959002 GCF_000696795.3 Halyomorpha halys
ATATATAGTGATATAATAATAATAATATATAATGTTAACTAAAATACTAGCATCGGCACCACTGCCTACAAATAAAGAACAGCTGTTCTGTGGCGTTACTGTTCTGTTTAAAAACATCTGCTTAATCTTGGATTCAAGTCTTTGAACTGTGGGTAAATGTAAATGGTGAAGTTTTATTAAAAAAAAATTGTTATTATAGTTGGATTTTTATTTTTTGTATCTTTTTAATAATAATAATAATAAATAATTTGTATTTAATCTATAGCTTTAAAAGAATTTGTAATTCATCTTATAGAACTAAGTAACTGTAAATATAAATACTATCTTACCGAGCCAAGGGTATGCCAGCAGAGAACATTGAATTCCTGACAACTTTTTACCAAAGGATGTATTCCTGGGTCGGAGTAAAAAGCAGGACTAGGGAGGACAAAGGATCTACCCATGCGGTCATATAACTCGCTTCCTCTGAAATATATATAATGCCCTTCTAAGCCCTTCTGTAATATCATTACATTACAAAAAAAAATTATAATTCCTAAAATAAATTTTAAAAACAAAAAAAAGTTATTTTTGTCAGCTAAATGCTTAGTGAACTGTTTGTGCTCTGCAAACCAGGATTAATTTTTTAATTGCTAATCAATATCTGATTATGTATATATGTATACTCTACAAACCAGGATTAATTTTTTAATTGTTAATCAATATCTGAGTATGTATATACATATATACATATACAGGATATCCCATAAATGAGTGGGGATAAAAATCAAATTTTGTGTTTATCCTTGGTTATTCCCAGAAAATACTTAATTAAATTTTTAAATAATGTAAGAAGTGACAAATTAATGGTGAGAAAATTTCATATAATTATAATGAGCTGGATTTACCAAATAAGAAAATAAATGTTCCATGACGTTATGTTGAAGTTTAATTTCTCCCGTATAAAGTTTAGAACATGTCCTGCTAAGATAATTTCCCAATCGTCCTTAATCCCTCATGCTTAAAAATGATTGAATTCTTCAAAATATAAAATAGTGAAAATAATTTAAGGGAAACCGTGTATATAAAACCTATCATATTCACCTCATCTTAATTAAAAAATGTTTACATTGATATTTCGGACTTAGTTATTTATTCTCTAGCTTCCTTCTGCCTATAAATTCTAAAACGTATGCAAATATCACAGTATGTCATTGTCCATAATTTTATAATTATTTTTGTTTTATTAAGTTGTTTATAATGTAAAGGATTCTCTTAATATTATTATACTAACGATAAAATATTTAAAATTATACTTATTTTTAATGTTATTTATATCATTAATTCATAATACATTTCACTTATTAATAGTTGTATTATATCTCCGATTGTAAGTGGACGTTTGAATTTATAACCATCCAATTACTATCCTATACGACAGTGGTTCCCAAACTTTTTTTTCCTACTCCTATTATTTAAGAAAAAATTATTACTTATCCCTCCTAGAAATTAATTTTTTTTAAAAATTGTAATAGCAATTAATAGGAAATATCGATGTATTAATGTCTCTACCTTTCAAAATAAATACAGCAAAGCAAGGTGTAAATTAGAAACATTGAACTTCAAAATGATGAAACTATTATTAAAAATGTTTCGAACTCATGTTTATTAAATAGAATATTATAGAAAAACAGTAAAATATTCTCTCTCTCTCTCTCTCTATATATATATATATATATTTATTTACATTGTAACAATATGTGATAAGTTTAATTTTGTATGTGATATATAAATCTATTATGTAAATACTTTGCGAAGCCAATTAAGATCTTCATTTATATCACGCTTTCGTTTATCTAAAAGAATCTCATTATTTTAATTTAAATATAATGGAGCAATGAATATTATGTTAATAGTGGTATATTATCCAATCTGTTTTGTTTTTTTGGTTTTTGTTTATTGTTTTGTTCTAGAGAACTTGTTTTATCTTTTGTTTATTGTTTTGTAATGGAGCACTGGACTCAGGTTTTGTTTTATAATTGTATATTGTGTTATGAATTTTTATAAGATTTTGTCTTTCAAAAATAAAATCATTTCTTTCTATCTATCAATCAGTTAAAATATTCTAAATCATCTTAATGAGAAGGATGAACCTGGTGTGTTACCACCAATTTAGTAATCCTCGGTTCTATTTTCCTCAGCAGTAATATTGTTGGCCGTGGCAACTTGTAGTTATTCATCGCTCCTCCAAATGAACCTGTGGCCACCACCGCCCCCACTTAATCGCAGGAGCGCCGACCAGGGGGCGGTAGTGGCCACTTTGGGAATCACTGCTATAGGATATAAGACAAAACGTTATAGGACTTGAGATGTGTATATTTTTTACTTCGATAGGCCTAGAAATAAGTTTAAAGGCTGTTAGAGTCCAAAAATAATAGAAAAATTACAAATTTTGTTGTAGATGTAACAATTTAGCTTTATCTAAGGCATCAACTTCGGTTCTTATATACCTTACTATATGCACCTTTAGAAGTTGTTCCAGTTTTCTTTTTTTTTTTAGGTTTTAGTGGAGCTCTATTTGTTGAAGGAGTTAAGTCGTGTCCATTTGAGGGTCTTGTATCAAGTATCCCAGGATTAGAAAAATCCTCTAATAATGATTGATTAGTTACCTCAGATGATACAGGTATTGCACCTGATTCAAAAGCTATATTAGGAATTATGTTATCAAAATATCCAATATGAGCTGAAGAGATTTCCTTATCATTACCTATACCAGTCCTTTATATAAGTCCTTTGAACTTTTCCATTAATTCACTTTTAGGTTTCTCTTCTAAATCCTTAACTATTTGAATCTGATCCGGAAGAGCATCGATAGATTTAGCCAAAGCTTGGTCTCTTATTGGAGAATTCTGTATAATCATGTGCATCTTGATACTCGGTTCTATCAACATTTTCATAATTTGAATAAGGATCTTCTCTACCTCTTAAGAACTCTTGTTCATGTGTACTCGCATTTATATGACCTTTCTCTCCTTGGTCAACATGTTCATTTGTTGTCTCTACTACCTCTTTAGATTATCGATTGCCATTAGAATCCATATTTCTATTGTATAGTTGTTTCTGGCTATAAAGTTTCAATTGTTCTAAGACGTCTCTCGTAAAAGCAGGAATAGGTGGGTCCCCAGTCCCCAGGCATGCAGGTATAACGCGGAACGAGGCTGACACAGCTGCCAAAGAAGCATGCACCCTATTTCCAGTGGCTGATTGTAACTTGGCGCTGTATGATTACCATAAATCGGTTCTGACCCAATGCAAGGAAGCATGGCGCTGTTTTTGGTCCAAAGTACCTGAGACAAATAAAATGAAGACAATACTTGGTGATACTCAAACTCTACCGCCAGTTATCGAAAATCCCCGTAAACAATCCATCATAACTCAGGATCGGACATACAAGATTAACACACAAGGACTTTCTTGAAAGAAATCCTTCATGTTATAGTTGTGATTGTACCCTGCCGATGGAGCATATCCTGGAATACTGTTCACAGAATCATCATGAGTGTCTTTTGGCTTCCGCGGACAACGTCAAGCCTTACTGCCAGAAAATTGGTAAAACCTGTTTAAGTTCCTAAGGGGGAACAACCTGTATCGAGAAATGTAACCATGCAATCCAGAATACGGTGCCTCTAGCGCTGTAGTTGTATACTGTACCTAAAAATTAAGCAAATAAAATAGGACAACAACTAATGGATTCAATACTAGAATCGATAAAAGTTTGTGGACCATTAAACCAAAAATTGAGGCGAGTGCGACACACCCACCTTTCTCTTGAATTGGGCAAAAGGGTGTCTCTTTCGGAACGTACTTGAGAATTTTGTAGCTTAAAATTGAATTCCAAGTGACTTATATTGTGTATTCAACAATTCAGCGTTCTGTACCCTTCTAAATTCTCCGGTTATTTCATCTTTTTTTCTGTGCTAATATTTTATATAATGCTTTTTATCATAAACCTTAAGGCCCTGTTCTTCTCTTTACGTAAGATACCATGTTCCTAATTTCTAAAAATAACAAGTTTTCCCCGCCCTTAACCTCACTTTCGTTCCTCATTCATTTTTTTTTCTAACTTCAATAAACTCTAAATACTAAATGTATTTCCTACTGCATCTATGTATCTGAGTTCAATATTATACTTAAAAAAAAAAGAAGATATTACCTCTTTATTCCAACTTGTCACAGAATACTTCTGATAAACAACATAATGCTTACGTGAACCGTAATATAATCACTAAGGTAAATTATATTTGAATTCAAAGGTAGGACTAAATCTGGACAAACGACAGACCTGAAATCCTCATACAATACTGAAAAGACAGGAAACTGCTCGTCTATTCCGACTATTACAACTCTTACTAGTAAAACGATCCAAACTTCCAATCCATTACAAAAGACTGATCTACATGACTGTTATAAGGGCTATCTGGAGATACGGAGTTGAGCTCCACTAAGCCATCGAATTCCTCCCGAATCTAATCCATACAGTCCAAAATCCTTAATGCTCCTTACTTTGTAAGTCAAATCATCCATCAGGACCTCAATGTCCTATATGTTGCCGATTTGGCCAGAACCAGATAACAATCCTTCCATGATAAACTTCCCAACCACCTAAACCAACTCGTTTCTAACCTGGCTTCTCCTTCATTACCTAATAATCCTCCTAGGCATCTGAAAAGAAGATGGCCTCGAGATCTCCTTTAGAAATGTTTTTGGAGTTCTATCAATGGGTAGATTCTCCTCATGTTTGTATCATGTCATAATATCACACAGCAAATTTACTTGAAGTGTATATATGTATACAGTTGTAAATAACAATAAATAAATTATTAAAAAAAAAAGAATTCAAAGGATTAATAAATTGTTGTTTTTACTTCTCAAAGGGAATTTATTGATTAATCACTATACTCCCTCAACAGGTTGTTGGAGAAATCAAATAACCACTATAATATTTATGAACCCTATTTATATCATATTATATACTATAAAACAGTCCTTACTTTTACGATTTATTTTACAAATATTATATTTTATACGTTCCTTAAATCGATGGAAGTTTAACGATGAAAGAGAAGCCTACAAAGAAGAGCTGACTGTATTATATTTCTGAGGACAGTAGAAAATGGTTGGGGCTGGTCCCTGTTAGAAAGACAATACTGTGAGAGGGATCTCTCGTAATTGGGCCCTCTCTCTCTTCCCAATAGTCACAGATTCGTTAACGTAGTATATAAGATATCGTTGTAATAGGTATTTACTAACTATATCAATAACGTATATGAAATGAAAAGGTGTTTTTGTTATAAGTTTCAAGTTTTCACTTGAACAAAGTTACTATTATGTACAAGGGGATATATTTGTTAGTTTAATTGAGTTTTCTTTATAAAGAATACTTTTTATACTAATAGTGCGATACTGGTTAAAAATTTTCTATTATTTAAATAAAAAAATATATAGTTATTAATCAAAATTGATGACTCTGAGAACAATAGTTCGGTGGAATAACAAATTAATAAAATTAATTGGAAAATCGTGGATTGATCATGTGTAATACTCGTATATAAATGGAATATGGTTTGGGTGCAGCCAAAGAAATAATTAAACTACTTAATGTGAGCCAACGTTTCGTCCCATGTTGATTCTGCCAGTTGCAATCAGTTATATTCAAATTCTTGTAAATTTGAATATATCTATATATACTTGAATTGCTGTCCCCGATCGTAATATGCAGTATTATTATTTCTCCCAACGTAAAGTAGATAATTACCGCAGTTCAGAAGTTTTTGAATTTTCTAGGAAAATATTTGATTCAAAATTTATTCTTTAAATCGTCATATTTTTTTCCGTTCTAGTATAGCCATGAACAGGAGTAGTAAACCGAAAAAATTAAAACGTATCACTTAAATGAAGAATGGAAACCCGATTACTTTTTTAAAATGGTGAATAATAAATATTGTTGATTGAAGAAGATGGTCGGGGGGCAAGAACAGCAAAGAAAGAACATAAATAAACCAAAAATATTTATTTATGCCTGCCAATTATATTTATTTATGGCGTATAAATATTTTTGGTTTATTTATGTTGTTCTTTGCTGACCGCACCCCCCGACCATCTTCTTCAATCAGTAATCTACGGTCAACTGTCTACAACTCAATAAATATTGTTGCTTAATATTCGCTGGAATGCTCCTTGTACTGAAACACAGTGTATACATTTTTTTCATCGTATGCATTTCACAGCCCTTCTTCTCCCTCGACACACTTATAAGATACAAAGTAGATGTTATGTACGGAAAAGTTGGCCACCCCTGCTCTGAACGATGTGATGTGCTATTACGTTTTTTTTAAAAGTAGTTGGTAGTTTAAAAGTTATTGATTTAAAGGATATCAAAGGAGCTTCGAATAAAAAATGACCGGTAATTTTTAATATTTCTCAAATAAAATAAACTTCTGGAGGCGTATATCTTAAATATTTCAATATTTACTTCTTAACATCTAATATGTCCCTTAAATAGCCTTGGTAAAAACTGAATCTTTTTCTAACAAAACATTATTAATAATTATCCACTTAATTTGGGAAACTGTTAAGATAAGGAATAAATTAAGCAAGGTCGCAGCTTCATGCCTCTTCATAGACGTCAAAATCATTTTTGATTTTTATATTAGAGAAATTGGAGGATAAAAATAAATCCCAACACATCCCATCAAATCACATTTACTCTTCGTCGTAAACCTGCTGACTGCCCTACAGTACACTTTAATAATGTGGCTCTTACCTCTGTAGAACAGATTCGTTATCTTGGACTACATCTTGACAAACGACAAACCTGGAATCCTCACACAAGACTGAAAAGACAGGAAAATGCACCCAGATTCCGACTATTACAGCACTTACTAGACAAACGGTCTAAACTTCCAACTCATTACAAAAGACTGATGTACATGACAATAATAAGACCCATCTGGACATACGATGTTGAGCTTTGGGGCTCCACTAAACCTTCGAATTCCTCTCGTATTCAATCTTTACAATCCAAAGTCCTTCGTAAAATCGTCAACGCTCCTTATTTTGTTACTAACCATCCATAAAGACCTCAATGTTCCTTATGTAACCGATCTAGCCCGAACCCGATATTATTCCTTCCATAATAAACTCCCTAACCACCCAAACCCACTAGTTTCTAACCTTGCTTCCTCTTCCATTCCTGGCAATCCTCCGAGGCGCCTGAAAAGAAGATGGCCTCGTGACCTTATATTGTAAACTGTTTTTAGAGTTCTACTACTGGGTAGTTTCTCTACATCCTGTATCATATCATTATGTCATTATGATCAAATTTACTTGTTGTATTTTTTATACAGTTGTAAATATCAATAAATAAATAAATAAAAAAAATATTAGAGTAAAAGTAATATTTTTTTTTTTGCGTAATACTCGAGTTGATATTATTTTCCTCGAAGGTAAAAAGAATTGTTTAGGCTGGATCGGATTTTTTTTTGTGAAGTCGGTCAGTGAAAGCGACCAAGTGAAAGAAAGTTTCAATGAATAATGAAACAGTAGCAGAGAAGCCCTGAGAGTGCTCAAGAACTCTACTCAAGTGTTGGCCCAGTCCTGGAAGTTTTTCCTTCTTAGATATCGCTTTCGAGAGGGAGTGGATCTCAAGTGTTTAACATAATGTGTGCTCATGGAGGAAGGATTTCCAATGACAGAATTGTTTCAAATGGTTTAGAACTGAACCTTACATCGGCATAGACAACACTTCTTTATTAATAATCAATAAATAAATAAATATGTTAAAGAGAAAAGCAGAAGTTTAAGTTTAAGTACATAATAACATCTGGAGACTTATCTCTGTATCATTGCAAAGAGATGTAATAATATTAAAAATTAGATCAAACAAATTTGTGGCCTACAACATATGGTTACACTGAAATTTTTTTCTTTTGTTAATAATTAATTTTTATGTAAGTCTTATAAACCACGGATGATCATCAAGGCCAATTTGGATTGAGCGTCAATCGCTCGACATTTCTTGTGTGAAATTCCATCAAGTTATTAATAATCCATGATCAAAAGTTATTAATTATCCATGTTGTTTTCATTCCCCAGTATGTGAGTTTTTCACCCTTTAAATAATTATTGTTTTTTACGTAGCTAGATAAGTTGTATAACAGTATTTCAGTGGGATGTGTACGCAGCGAGCTATTGGTAGATTAGCAAAAAGTAAGTCATATTATTCTTTCATAATACATTTTCCTGCCCCCTCCGAAAATAAACGCGAAAGTGAAATATTGAAATCAAATTATCAGTCATACTGTGCAGCTTTATAACAACTTTTTCATATTCATGAACAAATAGTACAACAACTTATACATTGCAGTTGATAAACAAATTAAATTGCATTTGAAGTAAGCCAAACTCTATATTGGAAAAGTGTCGGAAAATTGAATTTTTTAGATAAGGCATGTACGGAAAGCTGCTATCAAAAGTTGATCTATATTTTGAACTCTTAATAAGTGATTTAAAAAATAGTTTTGAATATATATATAGCTATGTACTAGTAGCAGATTTACTTGGGATGCCAGGATAATCGCTGAAG
>NW_027110130.1:959237-962265 GCF_000696795.3 Halyomorpha halys
ATAATAAAGGGTGGTATATTGGGTTATATAATAGCATATAAACTACATAAAGAGATTAACTATTTATTAAAATGATTCAGATAAAGGTTGCCATAAAATATAGATTAATACATTATTACTTATTGGTTAATTTATATTTATAGCTGCTGATGCCGTGGGATGTAGTGCCGTAGGTGTCGTTCATAGGGGATGTCTAGGTCTCGTGGTCTTTCTCACGACTTCATCTGGTCGAAGTGCGTCTTCACGGCCTGCCACCTGACTGTGGTCCTAACCCGTCTAAGCCTTCCTGTTGAGTGTGTCCGTCTGGCTCTTCTAGATTTCCTGTGTATTTTTCTCCCACTTCCGTTTTGGGGCGTTACCTTATTTCTAAATCTCCTTTCTGATTGGGCGTCCCCCTCCTCAGGGCCGAGAATGTGTAAAAAAGTTTGACATGTCCAGGAAGGGCCTGCAGCTGCATAATTTGATTGCGATCCCTCGTCAAACCTGTCATTTTTGTTAGAACACTTAAAGGTTAGCCAATCTAATTTTCTCAGGGGCCTCTGGTAATGTGACAAACTTAATGCATATGTTTTCATATCCGGGGATGCTAAAAGCTTCGCAGAAGGATACCCTGACCAGGTATAGGGGCAGATGACGAAACACCTTAATAATACCTAGGATTGTCAAAAGACCGATACATAGCAACATAACACGAATTACTTTTCTTTTTCACAGTAATGCACTTACTAATTCACTTTTTATTTCTGTTTTAGAGGGATCGGAAAAAAAATTCAAACCAACGCTGCACTTTCTGTTGCAACCACCGCGGAATATTTTATTTTACATATGATACAAAGTAAAATTCTGGGATAAAGATTTGAATTTTTTTCCTACTTAAACTATATTGAGGAAAATAAAATAAGAATGCATGTAAATTGCAGGTATAAAATTTGGGCAACGAGTAGTATAATTAAATGAACAATTGTATACTTTGTAAAATGGAGTTTGGTCCGTCGTTCGGTGGGGGGGAGAGGTACTCCCTCTTAATAATCAAATTAATATTTAAAACAATAATAAGAAGAAAGACACATTATGATGTCCAGTATCCAGGGGAACAATGTTGCTTCTGAATGAATCATTTGATAAGCCTTTAAAATTTCTCAAAAAAAGCAGTTTTTATATTTTTAGATTTAGGGCTTAGAAAAAATAAATAAAAAAGTTTTTAGATTTGTTAATTATAAAACTGAAAATTAAAAAATTGATCTTTTCAAACAAAATTCCATTCTGATCATGAATAGAATTGTGTTGATTGTCTGAATTGTTGTGTACTGTCTGACTGAATAGATTCTAATCATTGATAGAATTGTGCTATTACCACAATTTATATATTGAAAATAGATGCTATTATCTACTTTATTATAATTCTGATTTTCAAATAACAGTATTATATGAAGAGCGAAGCCAAACACCAGTTAATCAAGGCTTAGACTTTAACTTTATTCTAAAATATTTTAATGATCATTATGTCCAATGCAAACGATTTCCATTGGTTATATTATGTGCATAATATAAAGCGCCTTTCGCCAATAGTAACCACGTGGCGATGAGGAGTCACCGTGACGTGTGTGACCCGATGTGACAGGCACCTGATCTGTTGAGGAACGAGAGTGTGATAAGGAGTGATAAGGCTGCCTCTGATGACGTCCGATCAATACATCCATCTCATTCTCACACTCCCCCCCTCCCTCCTCGAAGTTTCGCCTAGCAGTTACCTAAAGTGAATTATATCCCATGAGTTCGAGAATTCAACAAGAGAGCCGAGTTCTAAATAAGGATTTTCACTTATAATTATTAATTAAAGATTCGAATAGATAATAATAACACAATATCTCTGCAAACTAAAATTTCTTTATGATATTTGATATTTTAATTGATTAATCTCAGGATTTTCATTTTAATATATCCTAACTTGAACTTGATCTGAAGCGTTCACTAATTGTATAGTGCATCGTTCATATAAATGTTACAGTAGCATAGAATCGTTCCATAGATCACTTACGTACATCTCTACAGTACCATAGTTCATTAACTTGCATCCCTATAATACCAGAGATTTGTAGCATACATCACTAACCTTCATTCCTACAATAGCATAGATCACCAAGTTGCCTCCCTACAATAGCAGAGATTCGTAGCATAAATAATTAACTTCACCCCTATAATAGCAGAGATTCGTAGCATAAATCATTAACTTGCACCCCAATAATAACAGAGATTCGTAGCATAGTTCACTAAATTGCATCCCTACGATAGCAGAAATTCATAGCATAGATCATTAACTTGCACCCCTATAATACCAGAGATTTGTAGCATAGTTCACTAACTTGCATCCCTACAATAGCAGAGATTCATAGCATAGATCATTAACCTACATCCCTACAATAGCATAGATCACCAATTTGCCTCCCTACAATAGCAGAGATTCGTAGCATAAATCACTAACTTGTATCCCTATAATAGTCTGCTATTATCTTATCGAATCTCTGGATTCGTAGCATAGATCACTAATCTGCATCCCTAGAGTAGCATAGATTCATAGCATAGATCACTAACCTATAATAGCATAGATTGGGAGTATAGATCACCAATTTACCTCCCTACAATAGCAGAGATTCGTAGCATAGTTCACTAACTTGCATCCCAACAATATCAGAGATTCATAGCATAGATCATTAACCTACATCTCTACAATAGCATAGATTGGGAGCACAAATCACTAACCTGCAGCCCTACAGTAGCAGAGATTCGTAGCATAGATCACTAACCTGCATCCCTACAATAGCGTAGATCACTAACCTGCATCCCTACAATAGCGTAGATCATTAACCTGTATCCCTACAATAGCATAGATCACTAACTTGCATCCCTACAATAGCAGAGATTCATAGCATAGCTCATTAACCTACATCCCTACAATTGCATAGATTGGGAGCATAGATCACCAATTTGCATTCCTACAATAGCAGAGATTCATAGCATAGATCATTAA
>NW_027110130.1:962870-987883 GCF_000696795.3 Halyomorpha halys
AGAGATTCGTAGCATAGATCACTAACCTGCAGCCCTACAGTAGCAGAGATTCGCAGCATAGATCACTAACCTGCATCTCTACTTTGGCATAGATTCAGGAGCGATTGATTTTAATAAATGAGATATAAATCCATTCAAAAGAAATAGAATTTATTTTTTTTTAAAAAAAGTAGCTGAAATTATATAACGGCATGCCCCAAAAAAGTAAAAAAAAACCAAGCCTTAAATTTATATAATTTTTAATTTGTATTTAAGTGTTTCAAAAGATTTTAGAAGTTTTCCTAAATATTATTTCTTATTGTCTACTGTTCAAGATTAACTTTCGTTGTTGTTTTTTATAAACTTAAGTTAATTTAATAAAATTAATAATCATTTATTTTTAATCTTCAAGAATAAACAAACCGATTGATATGTAATAATAATTGAAAACATCTAGACCAAAGGTGGCATTCGTTTACATAAAATTGTCCCCCGGGTACGTGTTATTTTTTCGACCAAGGGCCTGTTTCATAATGAAAGCCAATAGTACTAGTCCATAAATACAAGTATACAAATCATAAAATAAAAGCACTAATACATTATGTTTCATGATGGGGATAACTATTAGTGATATTGTATGTGTTTAGATGTAAAACATTATCTGGCAGAATTGTTTAAGTCAGTGAAATCGTACCAAATTCAAACTACAAGATTAATAGTATTAGTTTATGAATCAGGGCCCTGGTGTCATAAAAAAAGTTACATTGAAATCTGAGATCCCAAAGTGTGTAAGCTCCTCTTGTGAGCCCTGAATTAATTTTCTTTCTGTACGTATTGATTCTGATTTATTTTTTTATTAAATAATATTGTTAGAAAAATGACTTCTTTTATTCTGACCTCACAATCTTTCCTAATTCTTCCTATACTAGTTTTTTTTTTTTTTTTTTTTTAAATTAACTACATATTTTTTATGTAAATAGAATCCAAATATTTCCTAATTTTTCCATCCTCCACATTATTTAAAATAAATATATTTTAAGTTAAAATAACGTAAAATCCTTGATGCTCCTTATTACGTCACAAATAAACTCATTCATAAAGACCTTAACATCCCATTCGTTGCAGATTTGACCCAAAACAGATATGCGTCTTTTTATTCCAAACTCCTTAACCATCCTAACCCATTAATTCTTAATCTTTCATCCTTAACAATCCCTGATAATCCTCCGAGGGGTCTGAAAAGTAGATGACCACGGGACCTTCTAGTTTAAATTAATGTTTGAAGTACCACCAATGGGTGGTTCCTTCCCAAGATTTTCAAGTGTATATGAAACATACTACATATTTACCTGTTGTATTTTTTTTTACAGTTGTAAATTACAATAAATAAATAATAAAAAAAAAAAAGTTAAAATAAATTTATTTTCCTTGTTCTCTGTATAGAAGCCACTTCGAATTACTCATTAGTACTAATATCACCTTACAAAATGGTGATAAATAATAACGAAATACTCTGACATTCCCCTCAAAAAGAGCATAACTAAAAAATAACAGGGTAAAAGAACTTTCCTGAATTACTGTCGATATTGAATAGAACATTTGGATTAAATTAAAAATATTTAGTATTGATGAAACTAAATTCAACTCTTGCAAATAGGTAATCTGTATATTTACCTTCTTCATGGTTTCAAGATTTATGAATTTTCAAATGGAACATGGTAGGTATTAGTTATTAAAAAAATAAAAAATAAAATCTGTTCCTCTGCAACCCATGAAGGCCCCTGACCCTTGACTTTGTAAAGAAGTACTGTTACTAGACCAACGGTTGTGCAAGGAGGTGATTTGGTCAGAATCACCCTCGACCACCAGAGTTTTACCCATCTAAGGATGCCCGATTTAGGAGGCTGGATGGACCCCCAGGAGAGCTCCAGAACCCACAGAAGTTGACTCACGGCTACTGTGTACCAGAAAACTATTTTCGAGGGAATCTGTTCAACAGGAGTAAGGGCAAGATTATTGAAGTATACTGTAGGGCAGTCAGTAGGTTTACGAGGGTAAGATAATTTGATGGAATTTATTTTAATCCTCCAATTACGGCACCATTCTTCGAGGGCTGTGATATGGGATTGAAGAGTTTGGGATGCAATTAAAGGGTTGTTATTAACAGCGAGTACACATGTGTCATCGGCATACGTGGTGAGGACAGTGTTAGAATTGGTTGGGATGTCTGCTGTATAGATTGTGTAGAGGATGGAACCGAGGATACTACCCTGAGGAACACCAGCGGACTGAAAGAAGAGGGATGAACAGAAACCATTGTGGTTTACTTTAAATAATCTGTCAGTGAGAAACGAACGAATAATGAGAAAGTTTAAAGAATAATAAACAAATATTACTCATTCTATTAAATAATTTTTATTCTATAAAAATAAAACATAGTGAGGATATATGTAAATTAGGCTAACAAACGTTTATAAGGAAAATCAATTCATATTCGTTTTAAGCGTCGTCTAAAACCCTTAAATACCATTTTTAAAAGTATCAAAAATTCGAAATTTTTCAGCTTGATTTATTCGGAAGATTTTTTTTTTCTTTTTCCGATGACTATTGTTCATATAATTGTTCGTGACTCCTCTGAATTTTATCCAATTCCTACGTTAATACAACTTTTGGAAAACTGTAAGTCTTTCTTTTTTAATCTAACAAAAAGTTAGATTTAATGCCCTTATAAGGGTGAAATATTAGTTACAAAAACAACTTTTTTTAAAATAATTTATTTGTTGCTATTTACAACTGTATAAATATATATCCATCAAGTAAATTTGCTGTAAGCGATATAATGACATGATACAAACATGTAGAGAAGATTCTCTTCTTGCATAATGGGTAGATACCCATTGATAGAACTACAAAACAATTTTTAGAGGAGAAGATCTCGAGGCCATCTTCTTTTCAGACGCCTAGGAGGATTATTAGGTAATAAAAGAGAAGGATTGGTATTTGGTTCAGGCCAAATCGGTAACACATGGGACATTGAGGTCCTGATGGATGATTTGATTTGTGACAAAGGAAGGAGCATTAAGAATTTTACGAAGGATTTTGAACTGTAAGGATTGGATTCGGGAGGGATTCGATGGTATAATGGAGCCCCATAGCTCAACTCCGTATGTTATAGGCCTTATAACCTTCATGTAGATCAGTCTTTTGTAATGGATTGGCAGTTTAGACCACTTATCTAAACTAATAAATGTTTATAGTCGGGATCGACGAGTAGTTTCTTGTCTTTTCAGTCTTTTATGAGGATTCCGTGTCAGTCGTTTGTCCAGATGTAGTTTTAAGTAACGGATCTGTTCAACAGGACTAAGTGGGGTATTATTAAAGGATACTGTGGGGCAACACAAAGGTTTACGACGAAGGGTAGAAAAAAACTTTTAAATTTATATAGCCGTAAACCGTAAATGCGAAAATTTGAAGCCAAAAAAGTTTATTTTACGATTTTTCCGAAAATTAAAATTTAAGGTTTCTTTGAGGTGCAAAAAACACTCAAATTTTTTTCACTCCTAACAAATCTTTTACAACACTTTATGTGGATCAGTCTGAATTGTTTCAATATAGTTATAATATTTTATTTTTTTATTGTTTGATAGATTTATTTATCGATAGATATTACAATCTGCCACACAGTTGTGGGCAATAGGTAATAGTGATGAACGATCTCATACATACAAAAATAAAAAAATAAAATAAATAAATAAAAAAAAAATAAAAAACTCTCTTAAAATATATACAAACAAAAGAATAGACAAGATGAACATAATCAAACTATAGTTATAATATTGAAGCACAGAGAGGGTTATTATAAAAAAACTTCATGTTTTATGTAATATATATATATATGACAATCTTTAAGGTAATCAAATTGTCTAAAAGCTTAAGAAAAATCGCCTAAATCGGGCTAGTATTAACGATTATACAGCAAAGTTAGCTGTAACCATTTCTATTGTTATAGTTACCATCGTATCACCCCATCTATATATTAATTGATACCAAAGTTTCGATAGTGTTCAATTATAACAGTATACATACAATATAATATTACCAAGAAAGTCTATTCAATCCACACAATTTGAGAAACTTCATACTTTATAATGACTATTGTGAAGATACAGTTTACGTAATAAGTAATTATAAGGAAAATATCACTTCCAGACTGAGGATATTGAACGATGCCGGACCAACTTGTTGGCTGGAAAGTTTTAGGGGGTAAATTGGTAATTAGCCGAGGGAGGTAGTTACGACTACCTGTAACAGTATATTAAATCTCTTCCAATCCCCCCCCCCCCAATATGTAAGAGAATGAAATATCGCAAGCAATTGAAGGGGGCTCATCGCCCCTCTCTTTTCTCTCATCCGATTTATATAGATCGGCTTAAGGGACCAATAAAAGAAGCCAATTTCAATTAGACTTACTCTCCGTCCAGTTTATCTCTTTCCGATCGAGCTTAATTGACATCTTTCCTCTCTAATATTATTAACTCAATATGAATAGATTAGTCAGATTACATTTTAGATTTAGTCGAGAGAAAAAAAATCGAATAGTAATCTATTAAACTTTATTGAAGTGTATTATCGTGATTGCTTGAGTACTTTATGCCAATTTTATTTTTATGACCATCTTTTATAGATCATCAAAGCACTTATGTTATTAAAAATAGATAAAATAAAGTGGGTAGATATATAAAATTTTTATTTGCATCATATAATGTAATTTATTCGTTCTTTATTACGCTCTTGTTAGTAAGTAACAAAGACATGAACAAGTAGAACTTTATTTATTTATAATCTTAAAATTTTTTCTTGAGAGTGGTAATTTTTTAATAAATAATTCAAAACACTATCCAATTATAGTCTCAAAACTTTTATTTCTTTTACACGTCCAACGTTTCGGCCAATTCGGCCATCTTCAGGGACAATCTACTACAAAAAGTTTCTATTATATGTATGATCCTACAAACAATTTAAATACTTAACATTATTATTTATAATTTACCTTACCTCAATACCACTATGAAAACATATAATTTAACCACTCTAAAAACTTCATTCAGGCTATTCTGCCCAGGTCAAAACATTTATATCTATGAAAACATTAAAAACATTAGGTAAAATTTTTTTTGTTAATAAGTATATCCTACATATGTTTAATTACCTAATTAGTCAATTATCCATTAAAAACCACAGTCAAAATTATTTCTCTGCAAACACTATTAATACACTTTTATCACAACCTTGCTTGTAACCTTCCTCTACTCAGTTCAAGCATTTAAAAAATTATTTATCATAACTACATTTTTGTCAATTTTTCTCTTTATTACCTTAGCAAAATTCCTATCAAGGTCAACTATAATTATCCATATACAATTTATCCTATATTATTTATAAATTAATCTTACTTAATATCTCTGCAAAATGTTGATTTAATGTTTTCATAGATATAAATGTTTTGACCTGGGCAGAATAGCCTGAATGAAGTTTTTAGAGTGGTTAAATTATATGTTTTCATAGTGGTATTGAGGTAAGGTAAATTATAAATAATAATGTTAAGTATTTAAATTGTTTGTAGGATCATACATATAATAGAAACTTTTTGTAGTAGATTGTCCCTGAAGATGGCCGAATTGGCCGAAATGTTGGACGTGTAAAAGAAATAAAAGTTTTGAGACTATAATTGGATAGTGTTTTGAATTATTTATTAAAAAAGTAGAACTTTATTTAATGCCCTGTATTGCCCTAAAATTAATTTAATTAATTTTTTTCTAAGCACTCAAACCACCTAGTTTCTTATCTTGCATCCTCTTCCATTCCTGATAATCCTCCGAGGCGCCTGAAAAGAAGATGGCCACGAGACCAGCTAATGTAAAATGTAAAATCATCATCATCATCATGGGTGCTACAAATCATGTCTGAGTCTTGGCCTCCTTGATTAGTCTCTCCCATTTGCCTCTCTCTTAGCTGTTCTCCAGTAAGCTAGTCCAAGAATCCAGAAGAAGACTCCACTATCAGGAGTCTATCTATTATTGCATCAATCACTAATTTTATTTAGAGAAGAAGGAAACTCATTTAATGGTAGGGTTTTCGCAGGGGTAAATTCCATGATATAGTTAAAGTTGCTAAGTAGGATTGTAGGCTTGATGTAACGGTCGGACTGATGTACGATTACAGTCACACCATCAATCCAGAGGCAGATAGCCCACTAGCTCCACCAACTTATACACCACTCTTTCATTTTCTCCAAGCACTCCATCTTTCTCCATGACACGTCTTCGCTCATATCAAGAAATTAATTCAATCTCAAAGTCTTACTGTTACAGAGACATAGAAATGTACTATATGGCTTTCAAGCAAATGAGTGATTAAGAAATATTTGGCTTATTCTTACGAAAAAGGTGCAGAAGTAATACCTAGACCATTTGTGACGACTCAGTAATTTTTTTAGAGCTGTGAGAAATATAATCTAAAACCGAAATATTTCTTTTTAAAAATAAAATTTGGTAACTCGGCGTTGGTTGTGCCATAATCAATTTGAGTGCGCTTGGAGACCAAAAAAATAAAAAAGACATACTTTTTTTTTTAAGTTTCATATATCGATATTCGAAATATAGTAAGGGGAATCATTGATCTCGTCAAAACAGTTCGAATTTAGATTTCAACAGAAATACCAATGCAGTCACAGGTCAAATTAACCAATCAACGAAAAACGGTCAGGGCGTGTATATGTATTTGGTTAGCCTAGCTCACAAAGGGAAAGTCGGGTGACAGCAATTAGTTCGATAAAATCAACTGACCACTTTATAGAATCGATTTGTGTGTACTTGAACTGTCTAGCTCCTATTCATTTATCAGCGATCAGGCAATATGATGATTGTCAATTTAGTATTTGACAAATACGGGTGTTAATAAAAGAGAAAAATTAATATTTTCTCAAGAGGTTGTCATTTTTGCCGAACGTTAATGAACTCTTCGTTTACAAAAAAAATTAGTTTTTAAGAACTGTTGAAATAAAAAGTTCACAAAACGAATGAACAGAATGATTCGGAGAACACTATCATCTTGTTCCTATTATTAAAAATAATCAATATGAAAATAATGAAACGTTTTATGAATTAAGTGGGAAATTCCTCGATTCCAAAATATATTATTTTTCAATTTATTCATATAATTAGATATTTTAAAAATCATTCTGCTATTCTAAGAAATTTGTTATTTGCTAACATTATTTCAAATGAACTATTAATTTCCATTAATCATTTAAAATAAATACTCAAAACAGCTAACGTAATGTCAGTTAGTAAACTAAACAGAACATTACCTTGCTGTAATACACTTGTTGTACACTGTGCTTGTAATATCGTTTATACGGAAAATCGAACTTTCATACTTTGAGGATTATACATATATATATATAATTTATTTATTGTTATTTACAACTGTATAAAAATATATACAACAAGTAAATTTGCTGTAGGTGACATAGTGACATGATACAAACATGTGGAGAATCTATCCACTGATAGAACTCCAATAACATTTCTAGATGAGAAAATCCCGAGGCCATCTTATTTTCAGACGCCTAGGAGGATTATTAGGTAATGAAGAAGAAGTCAGGTTAGAAACAAATGGATTTGGGTGGTTGGGAAGTTTATCATAGAAGGAATGGTATCTGGTTCTGGCCAAATCGGGAACATATGGAACATTGAGGTCCTGGTGGATGACTTGATTTGTGACAAAGTAAGGAGCATTAAGGATTTTGGACTGTAAGGATTGGATTCGAGAGGAATTATATGGTTTAGTGAAGCCCCAAAGCTCAACTCCGCATGTCCAGATAGGCCTTATAATAGTCATGTATATCAGTCTTTTGTAATGGATTGGCAGTTTAGACCGTTTGTCTAGTAAATGTTGTAATAGTCGGAATCGAAGAGCATTCTCCTGTCTTTTCAGTTTTGTATGTGGATATGTGAAGTAAGTCTCTTGTCAAGATGGAGTCCTAAGTATTGAACCTGTTCAACAGGCGTTTGTGGAGTATTTAGAAAGATTACTGTAAGACAGGAGCATCCTCCAAATTTAATTTATTAAACAAATACAATATAGACTCTGAATATTTTATTTAATTTATTCTCTATTATACCATATTTAATTTATAACCTATTACGTATTACCTCCTTATTTAATTTATTAAATGAATACAATATAAACTCTGTATATATTGTATTTGTTTAATAAATTAAATTAGGAAGTAGGAAAAAAAATCATGTCCGTACCAGTTAAATTAGATTTCGATTATTATTGCTGGACAACTAGACCAGGTAAAAAGCATTAGAGGTACATAAGTAAGAAGACCGAAGACAGGGCAAGATACACTTTGACCAGAAGAAGTCCTAAGAACGGCTAAGAGACATGGAACGCCATTCCTTATGCCAAGACAGCACCCACAGCTAAGACGTAATGCCACACTACGATATGAATCATCCAAATCAGCAGCTATAAGTATAAATTAAGCAATAAGTAATAATGTAATAATCATATTTTATGGCAACCATTTATCTGAATCATTTTAATATCCTTATCTATCAATCATTGTAAATAAATACTTATTTCCTTTATGTGGTTTAGATTAGATTAGATTAGATTTTTATTCAGGGCGATCACCATCTAGTTTATTACACCCTCATTTGTGGTTTATTTACTATTATATTACATAATACCACCCCTTAGTATATTATATAATTAATGGTAACAACATTTTATAAATATAGAGGTATTTAATTGGTAAACTGGTAAACATACAGAAAGCCTATGGAAAAGAATCCAACTATGATATTAGTTTTACAGGACTCAATATAAATTAATTAACTTATTTTGGATAATTGTCTTCAGCGATAATCCTGGCATCCCGACTAAATCCCGAATACATAGCATTGTTGATTTATCCTGTCTTTTCAGCCCTTTTGATATTTACGAACTATCCAACTTCGGAGAGTTGAAAATAATTTTATAAGATCATACATTGATTATTTAACTTATATGGTTCTATTTTATTTATAAAGCTTACTCTCTTGAATAAATAAAGATGGGAATATACTCCAAACTAAAATTAAGAGCAAACATGGATAAAGTGCTAAATATCAGATTCTTCCGCGCTCGCTTATAAATTAGTTTTGATAATTTCCCTCCGTGTAGTTTGAACGGCTGTAATTAGAGATAAGGCCTCGATATGAAGGCCTATTAAGGATAGACATCATTAATTCCCAACATTATTTCTTACCTTGGAAAACACATATGAGTTTAGACATTATTTGTTCTTAGGAAGCAAAAATTCAATATTGTGTAAAACATAATATTTTAAACTAATAAATATTATCTTCGGCAAACTTTTCTAAACTTTTCTTTGTAGGAAGATTGTCCGAGTAAATAAAGGTATTAATATATTAAAAGAAAACTATTCATTGTTAACCAACGTTTCGTTATTCCCCTCATTCATCTCCACGGTCAACTATCTCTCATAATTAATTAAATAAAAGAACTAAACAAAACGCTGGCTCGGATAATAAACATTTGTTTGTTAAGTTGATACTAGAAAACCTTAATTAAAATCAATACAAAACCTTCAAAAAATAAAACATAGAACAGAATTTATAATAAAACGGTCCTTCTGTATAAAGCAAAATGAAAATAAAAAAAAATACTAATTATAATTAAATTACAAATGGATGAACTCTGATTGGTCAGAGGTCCTCTCCTCAGGACTCCAACCTAGAACCTAGCAGAACAGTCTAATAACGATTTATACAAAGGCGACTGAACGACTATTTACACCAAGGCGACTGGGCAACTGTATATACCAAGGCGACTGGGCGACTGATCTTAGGCCGTAGGTTTGGATTGTGGCAAAATATATCACCATAAACACAATAAAACAAGCATAAATCTCCTTTATTTAAAACAAAACAACCTTCTCACAAAATATAAACATGTAATTAAATTGATTTTCTAACTAATTACAAAATATTTACATCTTGATTATTATACAAGACGTTAAAAATCCTTTTCCTCGCTCCTTTTATAAACATCTTATGGCTGTCATTTACATTATTCATCAGTTCGGGAATTACCAAATTCCCATGATTTTTGTCTGGATTGTATGAAGTACGCCTTCAACTCAAGGCCAGGCGCTCATTCACTTTTAATTGGCTGGTTGGATTTGTAGTGGACTATATAATTAATTGTAATGATAAACGAAACATAATTAACAGGATAGAAAATCTACAGGTAAGTTACAGGTAGTGTTGGGGTGGCCAAAATAGAACATTTATAATAAGGTATGCTAACTAATTTTAATTAATTGGTCTATGGATTTAATGATGCAGATGATGATGGTGAGAATAATATGTATAGTGGACTTACTCTATGCTTCGGTTTTCCTCTCCGCATTTCTCGATTTCTCTCTCTGTTGCAGGGAGTTACTCCAGAATGTCTATATGTCTCTCTCATGGTTTATTTTTGCTGAATGAAGACAGAATGACTGCTTGTAGAAAATGCTTTTGGTTACCGAAGCATGGGTTGAAGAACTTTTTTCTTGACCTTCAGTTCTTTTATCTCTTATAGGTTACAGGTGTTCTTTAAAAGTCCCTCCATACTTTTTCACATCATCAGTCGACCACGTACTTCTTTTAAATCTAAAGCCTACCCTTTTTTCTCCACATACCAGTCTGGAAGCATCGAGAATGATTTTCTTTAATTATGACTATCCCATGAGTGGCCAGAATCTAGTGCGATCCTATTTATTTTTATTTCATTAAGTCATTTTGTCTTTATTTAACCCATAAGACTTAATTATCCTCTTTGTAATTTTTTATGCCTGTTCCGAGAAGTTATATGCATAAAATGCATACACTTATATGCATTTTATAGTTTTTCCAGTATTTAAAGGTAGTGATCGCTTCTAATCTCATTTCTTCTTTTAACTCTTACATCTATTATTTTACCAACTTCTTCTTTTTTAATTAGAAAATATTCTATTTTAGATAACAAAATAATCTATAACAAATCTTTCACTTCTTTTCTTATTCCTCTGAAGTGAATTTATGTATTTTTTCTATGCGGAAAGAGTGTTGGCGATTCTCAATACACTTCCAACACAAAAACTGAGAATTCTTTTACCGTTATTGTTGATATTTCTTTCGCCGAACTTCCCTACGACTCTATCTCACTTTTTCTTTTCAGACCCTAACAGAAGGATCGCTCAGTCAGAATACTTAACAAATCTATGTTCAAATGGTAAACTTTTTGTAAGTCACTTTTCCTTTATAAAGGAGTTAATTTAAATTTACATGTAAGAGAAAAACGGTGGCAAGTTGTTTAATGTAAGACAATTTTTTTTTATTTGCTTTCTCTAAAGAAGTTAAGCATGGTAATGGACAAAATGAAAACATGTGGTAAATCGATTGTTAATATTGAGGATAACATTAAGTACTTTGCTCCAAAAGAAATTATAAAATTGTATTACCTTATTATTTTGAGTGTATTGAAATAAAACTTTTAACAGTTCCTACTCACAATTTTTTTTTTATATATAAAACAAATAATTGAGGTGTACTTGGATATCCTTTGCAATATTTAAGACACCTACTCGTAAAACATAATATCTTACATTTAGAGTGGTTTAAAGTTATTGTTACCTTGTAAACGTGACAGACCCACTCTGCTTCATGGTGCTCCTTTAATGAGACACTTCTACAAAACTACGTTAAACAGACTGAAGAGTTTCCAGGGATCCGATCAGAGAGCCAAGAACAGTGTCATCCGTAAACAGTACAAACTCCCCACTGTGCCGGAGTTCATAAGCCGACGACGCATCAAATTTTTTATGGGTTGAAGGCTTGCTCTAACCCTCGGTTTCGTGAAATTACCCCTCACCAAGACCTCGGAGGTTGCAGTGCACTGTCCCGTTAGTTGACGTCCACGATTAGGGAAGGACTTTGGACTCTACAGTCTAAAGTCGTTACACACACACCTAACCAGCGGAACCTCTCTCCCCGTTCCAATAATTCACTGGCGTAAGTTGCATAATTTTTACTACCTTCATTGGACCCTGCAATGAACCATAATGCCACAAGGCAATCCAAGGCAGTAGTATGCTAGTATACATTTGTCATTTCTATTATGTATGTATTGTATACATTTAATAATAAAGGAGGTTACGAAAAAAAACCTGATAGTAGGTTTATCACCATTATATGTACTGTCAACTATCATGCAAGACCTAGAGCAAAAATATAGTTACTATCATGACAGACACACTAGGTGTAAAATCCGTGTAACTGGAACAGATACCATGCTCACATTTGTATTCTACGGAATATAGCGAAACGTTTGTAAGTTGGTTCCACATTTTGCATATATTTCATCAAGTCTAGTTATCACATACTTCACTCATATTTTAAGAAATAAAAGTTTAAAATCTACTTTTGTTAAGTAGGTTAAATGACGAAGAGGTAGTAAAACATGGTATTTTCTGTGCATACTATGTTTTACTCTAAACATCAGACAAGATTTCTTATATTTTTTTTTTTAGTATCTAGAATCCGATTTACTTGTACTTAAACATAGTTTCGAGTTTAAACGTAACTATAGCAATGGTGTCACAAAAAAAAGAGCCCTCGTCAGTACTGATACTGTCACCGAAAATATTAGATTTCATTTTCTTATTATTAAGAAACAGGTTGTGTGGGGCGGCCATCTTTGTCTGTTACACGCACAATATTGAAAATCGTCCAATAATATTGAACGTACGTTTCTGGTATTGAAAGTACGTGCAATATATATATATATATATATCTCAAAGTTAATAAGAAAATACAGCCGGTGTCATCAAGTGGTGTTGAACGTTTTACAATAGCTACTACTAAACCCTGATAGGCAATTCATTCTTTAATTTATTGAAGTTTATCATTCAGTCCCGGCTTTATGGGACATCAAATGAAACACTAATCCACCACTTTTAGGTCCACTTTCGAAGTTTTCATGCATTATCTATCTTTTTTTATTACTTTTAGTCACGTTGATCTGTACTGATGTAGTTAATCCGGTGTTACTCAACATGTTTGCATAAATGTACTGGAAATAAAAAACGAATACAGATGTTCAATATTTTGTACAACCTTCATTATTATCTCCACGCGATTCAATATAGTTGAACAAATCCGAATATTGCATGTCTGTAGAAAAACTTTAATCAACATCATAGTCAATTATCATCATCATCATTATCTCTTCTACCGCTGTGAGGTGTGAGTCTGTCCGTCATGTCTCTTGAACCAACTCTCTTCTCCTACTCCAATTCATTTCACACTTCCTGAATGCCTCCCTTACACTGTCCTCCCAGGAGATGCGAGGCTATGAGCCTTTCTCCTTCCGTGTGGGACTCGTAAGTGTTCCTTACGCTTCTATCCGGATCCATCCTAAGAAGATGTCCCAACCATCTTAGTTTGTCCTCCTCTATAGCTTCAGCAGAATAGCTTCATCTGGTCTGACGTCGAGATTAGCCCTTATGGTGGCGTTTCTTATCCTATCTCTTCGTGTCTTTTCTTCTATTTTACGCAGAGACTTCATTTCTATGGCTTGAAACTGACTTCTGTATTTTGAGGTGAGGGTCCACGTTTCTGAAAAGAAGGATAGAATAGGAAGGAAGATCGATTTATAAACGGCTAGTTTGGTCTGATTTATCACCTCTCTTCTTCCTAGGATACCCTATCTGACCATACTGAACACCTTCCCTGCCGTTCCAATTCTTTGAACCAATTCCTCGTCAATATAACCATTTTCATTTAGATGAGCTCCTAGATATTAAATCCTCATTATTCTCATCATCTTTCGGAATTTATTTCCACTCCCGATTAATTTTCATACTATCGATAATTCCTTTTAGATGACATTTATCTTATGTGTGAGGTCTCGGTAATTGGCAGCTAGTCTTCTGCTAAGGCCAATAGGAAAAATTTAGTCATATTGAGCAATAATATTGTGCGTGTATGCGCCACTTTGCCTTCAACCACTTACCATAACTTTATACTAATATAAATTAAAAAAATAAATTTCCAACGCATTCTTTTAAAAATGTCAAATAATCATGTACCACGACCGAATACTTTAAGTGAAAACACTGCTGATAGACTTTTGCCAGCTGACTACAGAAACAGTGAAGAATAAACCATTAGATATTAAAGATTCATGAATATTCATTAAGAAGTTAATTTGAAATTCTTAAGAATTTCATTTTGGATTTATTTAAAAAATTACTTATCAATATTTAATCATAATCATATTTATCCTACAAGAAGCATTCTAATTGTACCATTTCGTGTAAGCAATGTTATTATATTTAAAAAAAATACAGAGATCTCAATTAATATTTTTAATTAAATGTATTATACAATTTAAAACGTTTGATATAGTTAATATAGAAATACGTCACGAAATAGGTGTTTTATCTGCAACAGGTGTTGCTATAAAAAGATTCTTCCACCTGAAATTTTATCATTTCTTTGCCACTCTAAGAAGATAAGAAGAAAGAAGAAGAAAAGACAATTATCTCTAATAAGGAAGGGAGACATAAAAATAGACAGTGTATATTGTTTTCTGCCCTCCGGCCTCTGTAGTCTGTCCAATAACCTTCTCTTCTCACAACACAAATTTTTATCTTCTTTATTAGATTTCTGGAATGATTGTTTGAAATTAAAAAAATATCGTTTAATATAACAATAATTATTTAATTATATTATTTCAATTTCTTGAGACAGGTAATTATTTATTAAATAAATCATCCAATCCTTTTTAGTCTTAACACTTTTTATCTCAACAGTCCAACGTTTCGGCCATTTCAGCCATCCTCAAGGACATCTAAATATTTAACAGCTTATATTATATATTCATTTGTAACACTTATAACAACATTATCACTAATAATATAACATACCTTCAGTTATAAATTCTTCCTCACATTAAAATTTAAAATTTGTTTTGCAGGCTATTCTGCCCAGGTCATTAATTATAAGTTAAAAACCTATTTAAACGTCAATTATTAGAGAGTCATATTTATTATTAATAAGCTTAAGTTTAGTTACCTATTTCTTAAATTTAAAATCATAAATATCTAAATCTTCTTATTTTAAAATTATCCACCATATCACTACCATATACACAAACCATTTATAACCTCCCACTCACACAGGTCAGCCTTGTTTTAAAATTATTTTAAATTGCAATTTTGTCTCAATTTGGTATTTATTCTAATTCTCAAAATTCCATATTAAAATTAATTGTAAATAGTAACAAATTTCTCCAATATTTTTATAAATTTATTTTGCTTAAAATCTCTGCATAATGTTGGTTTAAATTCCTAGTATCTGTCTTACAATTGACTGTGTAATTGATATTCTCTGATATATAAATGACTCAAGTATTTTTCTTTTGAACAAATTGTTTTCTTTATGTAAAATTGTGGTGTTATCAGAATCAAAATTATGTTGATTTTTGGCTGAATGCTGTACTAATGCTGTTTTATTTGGATCCTCTTCTTTGGATGGCTGAAATGGCCGAAACGTTGGACTGTTGAAATAAAAAGTGTTGAGACTAAAAAGGACACACTTTTTGATTTATTTAATAAATAATTATTTAATTAGTTTTATAAATATCACGGTATGCAATGAACTATAAATATTTCTCGTCCTAAATAATCCAGGATTTCTCCGGAAAATATTTCTTGTAAAGATCAGGTTTGAGTTTTATTTATATACTTTTAAAACTTTGGTTTTAGTTGATCACTAATTATTAGAAATATATAAAGAAGGACTGGAGGAGAGGGACTGTCAAGAATTATTTATTTTCAAAACATCAAAACTTTTTGTTGTTCCTTCTTGACCGCTTCCTCTGTCTATATCCCACATATTCAATCAATTTAATTCAGCTCTATTGTGTAGTGATAATAAAGTTCACACCGTAGATGCAAATTCTAAACAATTATGATTGAATATTAATGGATAATTGAACGTAATTAAATTTGAAGGAATTGGTCAAGGCTTCGGTTATTTATATTCTGTCCAAGTTTCGAAATACGTTGTAGATCTTCTTAAATTAAAGATCTTCTACTGGAAGAGTTTCTAGAACTAATATGAAATTGGTGAATGACACAATCTTCCTTGTGTAAATATAACAATTTATTTATTAAATAAATCAAAAATTGTATCCTTATTAGTCTCAACACTTTTTATTTCAACAGTCCAACGTTTCGGCCATTTCAGCCGTCCTCAAGGACCTCTTCAATTATAAATTCTTCCTCACATTAAAATTTAAAATTTGTTTTGCAGGCTATTCTGCCCAGGTCATTAATTATAAGTTAAAAACCTATTTTTTATTTATTTAAAATCATAAATATCTAAATCTTCTTATTTTAAAATTATCCACCAAATCACTACCATATACAAAAACCATTTATAGCTTTATTATAGCATTATAAATGGTTTGTGTATATGATAGTGATTTGGTGGATAATTTTAAAATAAGAAGTTGATTGGAGAAGTTTGTCGGGGGATGCGGTCAGCAAAGAACAACATAAATAAACAAAACCATATTTATTTATTTTATGCCGACGTTTCGACCTGAGTTTCAGGTCTTCACCAGATTATATTATTAGGTATATACCTTCTACGCCACAACCCCAGATGAAGAACTGAAACTCAGGTCGAAACGTCGGCATAAAATAAATAAATATGGTTTTATTTATTTATGTTGTCCTTTGCTGACCGCACCCCCCGACAAACTTCTCCAATCATTAATCTACGGTCAACTATCTACACCTCATTAAAATCAGAAGATTTAGATATTTATGATTTTAAATGAAAAAATAGGTTTTTAACTTATAATTAATTTCCTGGGCAGAATAGCCTGCAAAACAAATTTTAAATTTTAATCTGAGGAAGAATTTATAATTGAAGGTGTGTTATATTATTAGTGATAATGTTGTTGTTATAAGTGTTACAAATGAATATATAATATAAGCTGTTAAATATTTAGATGTCCTTGAGGATGACTGAAATGGCCGAAACGTTGGACTGTTGAATTAAAAAGAGTTGAGACTAATAAGGATACAATTTTTGATTTATTTAATAAATAATTACCTGCCTCAAGAAATTGAAATATAATATAACAATTTATTTCACATACGACGACGTTTCGGGAATATCCCCCATCTTTAGGTTGCTATAAAACCAAATTCAACAAAATTTAAACATATGCTTACAACATTACTACTATATCATATATTCATCAAAACTATTTTATACATAAAGTATAATTAATTCCTTAATTTGTCATTACATACTAATATTGAATCTTATTATAGTCAATTATTAAATAAAAAAACGTTTTATGATATCAGCTATTATACATTTTTCAAGGAGAATAATTACCTTCCTGAAGGTTATCTTCCATTATGATAACAACCATATAGACAATAACAATCATCTCCTACCTCTATTACCACAAGGATGAACAATCTAACTAAAATTAACAATTTTTATATAACAAACAACAAAGATAAAAAAAAAAAAAATCTAAATTCTATAAAAATACACAAAACTAAATGTTAATTTAGCTAGTTTTTGTATCTGTTTTATAATTAATTTCTTTGTCAATGTTTTTGTAATATGTAATCAGTACTATTATTATACTATTATTTTTCTATTCTTACTACTCTTAACTATATCTAATATTTCTGGATTATTAAAATCAAATTGATGTTTTTATTTAATACTATGTTGTGCCAGTGCTGTAATTTTGATGTTTTTTTATATTTTTAATCTTACGTTGATTAATTCTTGTTTTTAATTTTTTAGATGTTTTCTCAATGTATAAACCTTCACAATTCTGGCAATTAACTTTATAAAAAACATTTAATTTATCTTTATAGTCAATTTTGTCTTTGATATTATCCTGAAAACTTACCAATTTATTATTATTACATAATCGTAACTTCAAATTATGATGTTCATATTTTATATAAATTTCATTTTAATTTTATCTGTTAAACCTGGAATATAGTTTTATTTAAAGTAATAGTAATTATTAATCCTAACTATTTTTTTCCATTACATTCTGTAAGCTTTATCTTGTTTTATCATTTTGTATATTTTTATTTTTATAAAAATCCGTGAATATGCTTAGATTAAGTTTTTTTTTAAATTACTCACATTTTTGCTATTATCAACCTTGTTATTTTCTTTTATTATATTATTCTCAGTATTTTTCTTTATATAATTAACATTATTATTAGCTATAGGGTTGTTAATACTAACATATCAAAATTTATTTATTAATTTTCTCGGATAAGTTTTCAATAAGAACATTATACATTTGTGTTTTATACCTTTAAAAAAATTTCATCCGTTAATAATATTGCTTTTTTAATCAGGTTTCTAGCCACATTTATTTTTTGTGAGTATGGGTAATTTGAATTGAAATTTAGTATTATATTACTTGTTTTTTTTTCTTAGTCCATTTAGTCTTTAATCTACCACTATTGTCCTTGATTATGTTAATATCTAAAAATGTTATTAATAGGTCTATCTATTGTGAATATGATTGTAGATCTTCTTCAGGGGTGTTAGTCTAAAGAAAAAAAAATGGACTCGTCAACTACTAATGAGATTTTTAAAAAGATGAACTCTTGTAAAACTCATGTCATTAAAATTTACAACTGGGGCATTTTTTGGTGAACAAGAAATATATAAAAGAAATTTTATACGTAAATTGGACTCAATTTTTAATATGCATTTAAATTTTGATAAATATACAACGAAATATGATGTCAAATATATATTAAAAAATACAAATAACAAATAATCAATCGTAAATTTTTTTTTTTTCAGAATATATCATGGAATTATATTTTTTCTGAATTTCTATTGTGTTCTCAAACATAGGGGTGATAGCCGAAATATCGTACATCTCGATTTTAAATTAAATTATGGAGAAATGCCTGTTGAACAGATTCGATACTTAGGACTCCATCTTGACAAGAGACTTACTTGGAATCCTCAAAAAAGACTGAAGCGACAAGAAACTGCTCGTAGATTCCGATTGCTACAACACATACTTGACAAACGCTCTAAACTTCCCATTCACTACAAAAAATTAGTATACACTACGATAATCAGACCAATTTGGACATATGGAATTGAGCTCTGTGGCTCCACCAAACCATCAAATTCTTCCCGCATCCAATCTTTACAATCCAAAATCCTACGTAAAATCCTTGATGCTCCTTATTACGTCACAAATAAACTCATTCACAAAGACTTTAACATCCTAAAACAGATATGCGTCTTTTCATTCCAAACTCCTTAACCATCCTAACCCATTAATTCTTAATCTTTCATCCTTAACAATCCCTGAAAATCCTCCGAGGTGTCTGAAAAGAAGATGGCCACGGGATCTTTTAATTTAAATTAATGTTTGAAGTAATTAATGTGGGTGGTTCCTTCCCAAGATTTTCAAATGTATATGAAACATGCTACATATTTACCTATTGTATTATTTTGTACAGTTGTAAATTACATTAAATAAATAATTTAAAAAAAAATTATGGAGAAAAAAATGAACTGAATTTTATACCTTTAGTTAATTTTTACAAAGTAATGCCTCATTCATCAGTAAATCCGTGGAAGCCGTATCTATCCGTTATATATTAAGGGATTTTACTATAAATTGATAGTTGAAAATGTGGTTAATAAATTATATGTAGTGTATAGGAGCACAAAGATCATCGCTTCATAAATTAAGGTCCAGGAATTTACATTATTAGTAAAGTTATCATTATTTTATAACATCACTGTTAGTACCATCGTTAAAAGTAATTGTATTATATGTACACTTAGCTCCGCCCTGTAGGAGGAAGGTTGTTGGTCATATCGCGTAATCTGGGATTAATAGCTAATTCACTTACCAAATTTAGGGGATACTAAAATACTAACCCTAATCCCTAAGAGCCATAGTATATACTACCTGCCATACGATATAAATCTTAGCAGCTAGGTGCCGGGGGTGGTGTTAACCTAACAGTGAAAATCAATAGCAACATAGAGGTGTAATTCGATTTAACGCCTATTACTCGATTATGATATTGCCCCATTATCATCTCTAGATCGATTTATTGAGTAATAATATCAAATTATACCTGAGGAGTCGATACCACTTAGCAAATTATATCAAGTGACATAATAGGGGCAACTCTACGATTGCTTCTATATAATAACCCGATCGAATAACTTTGTGGTTCGATTTTTTATTTATTTGAATTTAGAATTGCTGATTGATTAATTAGGGTATTTTATTATTATTCAATGGGCAACAGACCATGGAGGCCTAAGTCCTCCAGCGATGTATTTTCCCAATATGCAATATTCCCAGTATTGGGAAATACATCGCGCGTTTCTTGACGTGGTTTTTTCGCAGGAAGGGTTCGTCACTCCCACGCCTATTTTTTGTGATTGCCACCCATTGGCTAACGGGCCTCACAAATGCCCGGGAGGATGTTGTCGGTGAGATTTTCATTATTTTGTGGTTGAAAAAAGCCCGGGTGGGACCGGGATTCGATCCGACAACCTGTGGATTGGTAGACTGGCTCGTTACCACGCTGCTACCGCTGCCCTCTGCTGATTAATGAATTAGGATAAGAATGGCCAAACTTGTTTTTCTATTTTTCCCTTCTGTTACTTTAAATGTAACATTTGATCAAAAATGAACCAGATATTCATTCTGAGGCAATGTAAAAGCTTACATCATTGATGCCGTTTTTCGATTTCAGGGGCTTTTTAAATATTTTGCTCTATCTCGAAGTCTCTCCTTCCCGTTTTGTTGGCAATCAAACAAGCTTTGACAGAGTGGACAGAATAGGAATTTTGAAAGCTATGTTAAAGGTAGACATGCCGAAAAACTAGCCAGGCTAGGAAAAATGGCGCTGATTTGGAAATTCGCTGGATCAGGAATTTTCTAGCGAGAATAGCTTGAGACACGCTGATCCTCTGTCTCATCATGTTTTTAATGTAGCAGTGTCTTATAGTCTAGCAGTAGCTATTCCTTCATTTAGAGCTGATACATAAGGAACTATCTATAATCGGCTGTCTCAACACATCTGGTATGTGCAGATGTTTTGGTGATTGCCGCATGAGCCCGAGCAGCATTACAAGGAACATCCCAGCAATCCGAAGAAGCAGCAGCTGAACTAGGTCTCAAGGTCAATGACAGTAAGACTGTGTACATGAAAAGTTCAATAAGGCATCAGGAAGTGAATAGTAAAGTATCTTTCAGAGATCACAGTTTCAGTCCTGTTAATCATTTGAAGTACCGAGGAAACCTGGTTACAAATGAAAAAAAAAACAGATAGCGAAGTAGAGAACAGAATAACCGTAGGAAATAGAGGTTATTTCTCACTTGAGGAGCAAAAAGTATTGAAGATTAGAGCTCTCTCTTAAAGAATGAAAGCTGTCATAGATAAAGCTAGTGGTTATAGCCCTTTAAATAAAAGCGGAACGGATGGTCAAATTATGTGAGGAAAAAAGTATTGAGTACTGCCGAGAAGTCTTGACAAAAGGGATTCGCAAAGAGTGGGATTTATGGAAGAAGTAGGAATGAGGAGCTGATTGAACCCTACATCGTAGTATTAGTGAATAAGAAGTGACACTATCCTTTGTAATAGTATGTTATACTTTTTTATTTCTCTTCTTTCTTTGTGGTTCCTTCACTTTTTAAATATATGCTTCTACAAAAGGAGAAAAAAGAAAATTACTAAATGGAAGATCGCTGATTGCACCGTGTGCAATAATCAAAGGAAGAGCTTAAACTCAAATAGTGATTAAACTATTTATATTGTGCTAACGTTTCGGCCCATTTTGCAGGAAAGTTACAAACACTTAAATCATGTATTGTTTGTATCATTTTTAGCCCTGACAAAGCCCTGCAGCGTAGGGCGAAACGTTGGCTTAATATAAAAAGTTTAATCACTATATGAGTTTTTTTAACCACACAGGACCATCTTTTTTTTTAAATTACTAAATATTTATTTTAAACGAGTTGAACCTTACAGAAAGGATTTTACCTTTTCAGCGGTAAGATTTTTGTAACATGTCCATTTCAAAATATATATTAAAAGTAAAAATTTAAAATCTTTTTTTTTATTTATTTATCTAATGTAATTTACAACTGTACAAATAATAAATACAATAAGTAAATCTGTGGAATGTTTTATTTACACATGAAAATCTTGGGAAGGAACCACCCGTTGGTGGTACTTCAAGCATTAATTTAAATTCGAAGGCCCCGTGGCCATCTTCTTTTCAGACGCCTCGGAGGATTATCAGGGGTTGTCAAGGATGAGAGATTAAGAACTAATGGGTTAGGATGGGTAAGGGGTTTATTATTATAGGAGTGATTGTCATAATGTATAACAATTTTTGTAGTGTATGGGAAGTTTAGAGCGTTTGTCAAGGTGTAGAAATCGAAATCGACGAGCAGTTTCTTGTCGTTTCAGTCTTGTATGTGGGTTCCATGTAAGTCTCTTTTCAAGATGGAGTCCTAAGTAAAAATTTAAAATCAAAACTTTTTTTTTTGTTTGATGAGTCATAATTCAAGCTAAGCTGGGAAGTTTCCACAGTGAGTTATGTGGGGGATGTTATCATTTTCATGATTCAGGACATAATATGAATATTTATGTCACCATACAATTTAAATTATATCATATCACAAAATATTTTACCTTAGGAAAATGTTTCGTTCTTTCATTTCCAATTGGTGGAAAGATTCCGATTCCGTTCAAGGCTACATCGCATCGGATTAAAATGGATTTTTAATGAATATTTCCTAACCCGTGTCTGATGTCTATTCAATTCGCTGGCTATAATCTCGAGAATGCAAGTTCGCTGAATAAAATGAAAAGGTTCTGACAAACCTAAAATTCATACTTGCATGGGTAGATGGAATTTACAGCTAAATTTAACTCAGTAGCAATGTTATAGAGATATATTACTTTCAAAAATATGTTTATCTTTTTAGATAATTTCAATTTGATTCCAGTTACTCCTGTGAGCTCTGTACTTTGATATCAACCTGTCAATTTAGATTACTGATTTAATATAATTATTAATTGATTGTTTGAGAGTGGTTTATATTAATAATAACACCAACTTCAACGATCCAATTTTACTCTCAACTTTTTATTTTAAAAAACTTCTAAGGTTTCGGCCCTTAGGCCATTCTCAAGGAGACAATCTTAATCATTGAATTGTCACAATTCATTTAAATTGTCATTGTTTTTCAGGCTTATTGCTCTTGTCTTATATCACACAATCTTAATAAAAACTATCCTTCAAGAATTGTTTTTCTTTTTCTATCAATCCTACCTTCAATGACGATTTAGATCATAGCATTTCTACTTTCATTTCACTGCGTTTTCACTAAAATTCTTATACAAATATATACCATCCTTTGATGACATGAGGTAGAATTTTTTTAATTTACTCAGTTTTTCTAAGCCTGACTATTAAAATATTTTATATGAATATTCTTAAAGTTAAGAAACTATTCATCTAAAAATTCCATTGATTTTTTTATATTTATTTCGTATTACTATGTTTTTGTTATTTCATATCTTAGTAGTAAACTGTTAGATTAATATTTGAGTTGTTTTGTACATGGTTAAATCTACTTTTGGTTCCTCATGAAATTTTCAGTTGTTTTGTAATTTTTTTTTATCACAAAATATCTTGATTATGTGTAATATATTGACAGTTATTTTCTCTTTTGGAGGATTCTTAGGACCATAATCTATTAATGTTTTTATGTTTTCTGTCGGGGCCGGTACATTATTCATTTTATAATAATGTTTCCTCTGGCTAATTGATAGATAAAATTTTTTAAAAAATCTATAACAAACTGTATTACAATATAAATTCATATCAATTATTTTGTAAGTATAGGAGACCGCATAACCAACACAAGTATTCCGTATCTCCCCGTAACTTCAATGCTTCTAAATTATCTGAACATAGTTTAATTTTCAACCACTTTTTCGATTTTGATAATACTTCCATTTTAGCCACTGTTCCTAACCATGACAAGCGACTGCTATCCGAAAGTATTTTTATACAATTAGTCTTCCCCTGTTAATCACAAAACTGACAAACAAAACCTGTTCCTTGCCTATTCCCAAATTATTAAATTATTAAAACACCAGTAATGTTTTTTAATTTTTTTTCTATTAAATTATCCGTTTTTACATACCCACTACATATATATACATTTTAATATCTTTTGGCTCTCATAATTTTACGTTAAAATCTTATTTTATATCAACGTTCGTTTTTTCCGTTTGCCTAACGTCTTTGTCGACCTGCACTCTTACGACTATTCCCGCAATTTCAAACAGTTTAGCAGAAATCTCTGCCTACAACTGTAAGTTATTTTTTTCTCTCTTATTTCTTCATTTCCTATTCTCCATATTTCTTCTTATTTTCTATAACATTGTTTTTTACATACTCCCTGTTAATGTATCCGTTTTTTACACACCCTTTATATATTGATACATATATATATATTTTTTTTTTTTTTGGGCTCTCATTATTTTACATTTTACACCTTTTTATGTTGGTCTTTTTCTTTTTTTTACTCTCTCATTGGCTATTTCATCTCTACGAACTTTTGACTTTTAGATTTCTGTTAATATAACGTCTTTTGCCTACCTGTACTCTAGCGGCTTTTCCTGCAATTTATAACAATGTTCGTTCCTAATTTCTTTAACTAATTCTTCCATTGTATCATTTATTTGTTTCTCATATTTATATTTATATAAATAATAATGTAATCAACCTACTACTGTCTTGTCCATAGTTTGTAATCAACTAATTTATATTTTCATTCCATTATTGTCT
>NW_027110130.1:988019-996497 GCF_000696795.3 Halyomorpha halys
TATAATTTTTTTTCTCTCTAAATGATGGTTGTTGTCTTTTGTTTTTATAGTCCTGATGAAGACCTAAAAATCAGGTCGAAACGTCGGCATAAATAAATATTTTTTGTTTATTTATGTTGTTTTTTGCTGACCGCACCCCCCGACCATCTTCTCCAATCCGTAATCTACGGTCAACTATCTACACCTCATTATTTTGTAAGTAATGTTAATATTTTACAAGCTCGACTGTCTTTGATTTTCTACTCTCTAAACAGCCATCTCTATTTCTCCCTTTTTTTTCCTTTAGTTGACAATTAAATTCTTTCATAGTCAATATTTTTCCATTATATATTAGATTATTTTTTTAAGCTAATGATTAGAGTTAGTAACTTACTTACAATAAATAGATTAAAGGTAATTTAGTTGATTATTTTTGAAAATTCGGCAACTAGGCCCTTTCAAAATATTTGAGTGAGGATAATATTTAACTGATGTCAAATAACGCTTGATAATACATTGGTATTCTGGTTTTTATCAAATCCATCAGAGCCGTTTTTTAAGAAATTAAAAAAAGTGTGAAAAATCTTTTGTTATTTATTAGTTAATTATATAATTTAAAGAAAAAAATAAAGGAATGTTAATAAATCGAAGAATTGTATCACTGTTTATGATACTAAAACCTATTTATTCCTAAAAAGCAATAGTTAAACCAGTGCATTAAGTTATTAATGGTATCAGTTACTAGATATCGCTATGTACAATATTTCTTAGATAAGTTTTTTTTTCGAACCCGAAAATAAAATAATAATTAAATACAATAAAATGTTAATGTGAAATGCTTCCTTGTTTTACTCAAACGTATTTTAAGGGGCATAGTGAAGTCCGTTGTATGTGGAGATTCATAGCGCCAAATGCGCATTAGGTGAGCGGGGGGGGGTTGAAATATTTTCTTAAAACGGGAAGAGCAGACTTTAAGATAATTAAATCGAGAAATATTTAAAAAGCGCCTGAAATTTAAAAACGGCATGAAACCCTCCACTCCCGCCCTCCGTGGTAGCCTTACTTATCTGACTTTTCAAACTTCAACTTATTCTGAAAATAAAATAAATTTAAAGAAAATAATACAAAATAAATGTAATTAAATTAAATACTAAGACTATTTATAAAATATTTACAATTTAATTATTGAATAGTACGAATTCAAACGAGCAAGAACTTGTACAGAAGCGTGTAGAAACTAACTGAAATAGTTTGGTGGATTTAAAGTCCAAGAAAAATATCGTTAGAAAAAATTGAAATAGTTGATTTTGACATTTATGGTAAGCCTGAAGTAGCATGAAACTGAAATCTTTTTTTGATTGAATATTAACGGTGGATGAAAACTAGGTTTATCTATGAAAAAATCACAAGGCAGGATATTGTGACACGGAAAACCTGTTCCTTCGCCTGAGTAAGAGAATGCTGTATGAGCATTCGAAAATCAATACATTTTTAGTTGAAATTGAATATTGAAGAAAAACTAAATTCGAAAATTTACTATTAGGTGAATAAGAGCACTCCAAGAAAAGAAGCCGTATCGTACAGATTCATAATGATAATGGTAGGGCACATACTGCTTTAGAGATTTGTCAGAAAATCGCAGACCTAGACTGGGAAAATCTGTGGACCAATCTCTCGAGGCACAGCATCATCCCATTATCACTTGTTTCTGCTCTTACAATGCTTTGAAAAGAAAATATAATTCTGAAACGAAGAAAATATCAGTCAAGCACTTTTCCAATTTTTCTCCTCTAGGGATTGGGTATTTTTTTTTACAAATCCGATGAATAAATTGAATACCAAGATTTACAAAATGAGTCAAAAATAGTGATGACAGTTATATTATTCAATAAAGTTTGAAAAATTGCTTGTTGTATTTTAAAAAGGACAATACTTTTGCGGTAGATCCTAACATTAAAAAAAGGAAAATTCAAAGATTTTGTTATACCATATTTATTTTTTATATTGTTTTGCTATATTTATATAACGATAGATACGCAGATATAGTTGAATAATAAAAGTAAGATACTGTTAAGCGAGTGCGATATCTACAGTACGTTAAAAGTTCTCTGGCAGGAACCAGCTGATTGCCCACAGTTAACAAACGCTCAAGATCGTGGAGGCGGTGTTAAGTCGCTGATAAATGAAATAGTGAGAGGGGAAGAATTCAATTTGGTAAAAGGGGAGGGGGTTATCAGTCATCCATTGTTAGAATTCAGACTGCGCCTTTGGATGACAAAGAGGCACTAACAATGTTTAGCGGTAGGGCTCTCTCAGTCAATTGAAATGGTACTTCGTCCGCTCCGTGACCGAATTAATTTTCATTTATATTTTTAATTTAAAATATAATACTCGACGATGAACTATAATAAGAGCGAAAAAAATGATGAAGGTGAAAAAATTGACCCCGTTAGATAAATCAGAAGTTTTATTAGTTTTCATCGAGGAAGGATTATACTAGGACAATATTTATGGCTCCGATTTATTTAATCTGGTTGTGAAAAACAATTTCACCTTCAAATGTTGAATTCGGAGCATATTTTATTGTTCATCTGTAACAGAATTGGCATTGCAATATGATGTAAGATATTTATTTCTTTTATATAAAAGGAGATTAAACAAAAACATAATATGTACAATAACTATTTACATACTACTATATACAATTTGTCTCCTAGAATGTCCTTCAGTAATAGGGTTAGACTGCTTTTCTTGAATCTAGAATGATCTTTATCTATAAAATAAGGAAAGATTATGTCTAATATGAGAAGGTGGAAGAAGATACGGACACGGGAAAGGGGATAGGTACATGAAGTTGTCTATATGAGAGGGTTCAGGAATTTCGTCAGGAGGAAGTTGAGTATGGCAGCAGCCATGACTCAGGCCATACTCATAAGAGGCTCCACGGACAGGGCTCATCCTATCACCCAGGATATCCAAGGAGAGAGGGTTAGACCTGGTGAGGAGGTGACATATCTTGGTGTGAAGATAAGAAGATTCGATGCCACTTCTCACCTGAGGTATCTAAAGGACAGGGTGACACTGTCACTCAATGGATTAAGTAGGATAGGGGGTGCATTTTGGGGCCTCAGATACCCTGCAACGATGACCATATATAAAGGTGTGATCTTGGATATTCTGAGGTACGCATCCCCTGCGTGGAGCTGAAACCTCACGCAGACATAGAAGAGAAGACTGGCCACCATACAGAGATTGGCTCTGCTGAGGGTCACGAAGACATACAGAACGGTGCACATGAGGCGGTGCAGGTGCTGGCCGGAGCGATGCCCTCGGACCTCATCCTCAGGGAGAATGCCCTTAAATATGAAGTAAAGAGGCAGGGACTAGAAGCGCTACCGGATGAGCTCCGAGAGAGGATCGGCGAGACTCCAAACTCGTGGAAGAAAATACTGCGAGAAGACTCAATACAGAAATGGAATGGACGGTGGGTAGCAAGCCAGAAGGACGCTACTTTAAGAAAATTCTTCCCTACCGTCCTTTATAGACTGAAGGCTATATGGGTCATCCCAGACTATTGGGTCTCACAGACTTTGGAAGCAGTGGCATGCGCAATCCCAGCGCGCACTACCCTATTGCTCCCGCACCCCGTATGCCAGAAATGACAAGGTAGGTGAAATAAAAAAAAAAAAAAAGTGTTCATGAATTTGGAATAGATAACCTTGTGTGACGTTTCTCTTAGTTGTATATTGTTGGGTGTAGGATGCGAACAATACTACTTTTGGCCGTGATGAAACCAGAGGTAGGATAGTGGATGGGACTAATGTAGTTCTGGGAGGATTTTTATAAAAAAAAAGGTGTAAGTCCTGCTTTGTTCTGGTGGGCTAGGGTCCTATATTGTTGTTTCAGGGTTCCGTTAGTATCGCTGTGTGTAGGCAACACTGAGAATATTTATTTAAACATCGATATTGATAAAGCCATAACTTATCATACGGTAACTGATAACAAAGATTTAGTTTTAAATAAATCTATTTAGTACGTGCTAAGCTCTTGAATTTTTTGTATCAATAAATTTTATTAAAATATTCGATAGTAATCCGTAAAAAACATATTTTTCATTCCTTGTTTTTGAAGGAACTTTCGAGGATTCAATGAAAATAACCTAATATTCTATTCGGATTGAAATAATTAATTACGCTTATTATAAATTTCAACATTACTGAAAAAAAGTTATTAATTCGATTTGAAAAAGTTGTGGAAATTGTAATGTATGACTTTTATTTTGTTTGAAAATTGGTGTACTTTGTGAACGAATGACAACTAGTGCGAACAATTAATAAAAAATATACGAATGTCATTCGTTCACCACGGCGTCATTTATTCATCATGATTTATATCTTTTCTTTTATAGGAATTTCCATTTAAGAAGTAATTAACTTAAACCTAAATCCTTCTACATCATTCTTTCCGAAAGCCATTCCTCTATAAAGGGTTGTGTCCCATCACTGATTCATCTATTTCATTGTCTCATGTTTTGCTTGGTCTACCTCTTTCTCTTCTTCCTTCTATTTTTCAGGAGTGTAACTTCCTTTGTGATCTTCCTTCTGGCATTCTTTTTAAATGTTCGTAATAATTTAGGCGTTTTTCTCCATCCTCTTAAAGAATATTATTTTTAACTTGTAACTTTTCTCTAACAGTTTCATTTCTTACTCTATCTAATCTGGATATTGCTGCCACTCGTTTATATTTCTGTAGGTGAGTTTATCAAATGTTTAATAACTCGTTATAGACCATAATTCACAATTTTATCTTGATTCTACACTGTGTTAGAGATCCGAATAATATAAAAGATAGTAAAAAAACATTTCGTTCTTAGTGCTAGCTAAGCTCGGTCTAGGATAGATATAAAATTTTTAAGTGTGACTCGTTACTAAGAGGATGAAATGTTGAATATTTCTTCACTGGAGTATTCATGATTTTTAGTTGACGAGATATTTTAATGTAAATTAAAAACACATCCAGAGTTACCCCCCCACCAATTTCGTTTTTCAAGTGTTCTCTCGCGTCACTCAATTCATTCATGTATAATTATTTTGTATTGATTTGAAGAACGTCTGTAAAGAAGTTACATTTAATTATTTTGATTTTTTGACATGCAATGTACCATAGTAATTTTCACTTGTAAGCCAATTTCTAGGAGAGTTCAATAATGAGTAATTTTTAAATAACTTGTTTAGTAAGTTACTTTTAAATACTCACCTCGAATTTTTTTAAATAAAAAAAATCTATGGATACTTTATTTAATTTGGGTTTAAAAACGATCTATACGTATTTAATAGTAGTGAAAAAGTTAATTATTTTGTTCAGTTCTTCACTATTTTATATTTTTATTGGCGGTAATCTCATAATTATTCTAATAATTATTTTTATTATTTATTTTTTAGAAATCGAATTGATATAAAATAATGAGATTGGTGCACAAAGGTAACATATAACAATAAGCCCACTTTGAAGGCCGGTTAAGTGAATATCTCTTACCACAAGAGAAATATGACCTGTCAGGATGTGGTCGAACGTTCACTTTAAGCCCGACCTCATCTGTTCTCGCATGATTTAGGCAGATTATTATGATTATGACTTTATAAGGTAGATAGTTATGACCTAAATTTTTGCATTCATTTGTTCGAAAAACATTAATTAAAACCTGTAAATATTAAATGATAAATATAATACACAAACTAAAATTTCAAAAATCAGAAAGAATTTATTATTAGTTTTATATTCAATAAGTTAGCTTTGTCCAAAAATATATATAATTCTGACTAAATCACATCCTTGCACAACCGTTGGTCTAGTAATAGTGGTACAGATTTATTTTTCTATGCTGTATAGTCTTGTGCTTTATAATTGGACTGCATTATTAAAAGAAGAAACTATCCATTCAGAAAAGATTTAGTTATACCTCGTATCTAGAACTATATATTATGAACAAAAAATTATTCAGAATTCTCTGTATTTTTCATCATTCTAACTAATTAATGCTATTACAAAGTTACTACTCCTTAGTTTTTAGGTAGACATTTTTTTTTAATAAATAGGGATCGGTTTCGTTTACAGATAAGATAAATCTTCATATTTATTAGGTCAAAAATAAATTTTTTTTGTTATTTTATATTAAATTATTATTAACCACTACTTCAGCTATCGATATAATATTTATAACCATTAAAGCTTATAACTGATAACAAAACATTTGCTCCGTTTTCTTAATCTTCCAAGTTATCCGTTTTATTGTCCATTCCCATTATTGAACTATTTCTTTCTTTTATACCTTTATTGAAATTTACAACTGCACCTAATAATATATTCAGTAAATTTGATGTAAGTATGTTTATAATGGAGGAATACAGGCGTGTAGAGAATCTACACATTAGTAGCACTTTAATAAAGATTTTACATTAGAAGGTCTCATGGCCATCATCTTTTCAGGCACCTCGGAAGATTGTCAGGAATGGAAGGGCAACAACTGCATTTAGATAAAACACATCTAGTAAAAGTGGTGTTTGAACAGAATAGTATGAAACAGATATATAGAGAAACTACCCATTCGTAGCTCTGTAATAATATTTCTACATTGAAAGTTCTTGAGCCCATCTTATTTTCTGACGCCACGAAAGATTGTCGTGAATGAAAGAGAAAGCAAGGCTAGAAACTAGTGTGTTTGGGTGGTTAGGGTGTTTATAATGGAAGGAATGATATCTGGTTCGGGTTAGATCGGTCACAAATGGTACATTAAGGTTTTTATGAATAATTTTATTTCTGACTAAGCATTGAGAATTAGATATTCTTTAAGAGGAATTCGAACGTTTAGTGGAGCCCGAAAGATCATTTTCGTATGTCCAGATTGGCCTTATTATTGTCGTGTAGATCAGTCTTTTGTAATGAATTAGATGTTCAGACCGTTTGTCTAGTAAGTGCTCTAAAGCAGTTTCATGTATTTTCAGTTTTGGTGTAAGGATTCCAAGTTAGTCGTTTGTCCAGATGAAGTCCAAGGTAGCGGATCTGTTCTATAGGGTCAAGATTAACATTATTAAAGTATACTGTAGAGCAGTCGGCAGGCTTACGACGAAGATCAAAGGTGATTTGATGGGCTTTATATTTATCCTCCAATTACGACACCATTCTTCGAAGGTTACGATATGGGATTGGAGAGTTTTGGATGCAATTAAAGGGTTATTGACTGTGAACACACATGTGTCATCGGCATACGTGGTGAGGATAGTGTTAGGCTTGATTAGTATGTTGGTATAGAGAATAGGACCGAGGATACTACCTTGAAGAACACCAGCGGACTAAGAGAAGAGGGATAAATAGGAACCATTGTAGTTCTTTACTTTGAATAATTTATCAGTGAGAAAGAGGCGGATAGTAGATACGGCAAGTATGTAAGATGTTTACTGAACCATTTAAATTCATATTTTAGACTGTGCTTTCAGTGAATGATGACCCATTAAATGCACCTCAAATCGCAAAACTTAAAGAATGGTATCAAACCAGGAAGATAATTTTTTTTTAAAATTTATTTATTGTTATTTACAACTGTATACAAATATATACAAGTAAATTTGCTGTAGGTCCCAGGGTGACATGATACAAACATGTGGAGAATCTACCCACTGATAGAACTCCAATAACATTTCTAGAGAACATCTCTAGGCCATCTTCTTTTCAGACGCCTAGGAGGATTATTAGATAATTAAGGAGAAGCCAGGTTAGAAACAAGTGGATTTGGGTGGTTGAGAAGTTTATCATAGAAGGAATGGTTTTGACCAAATCGGCAACATATGGAAAATTGAGGTCCTGATGGATGACTTGATTTGTAACAAACTAAGGAGCATTAAGCATTTTACGAAGGATTTTGGACTGTAAGGATTTGATTCGGGAGGAATTTGATGGTTTAGTGGAGCCCCAAAGCTCAACTTCGTATGTCCAGATAGGCCTTATAATAGTAATCTAGATCAGTCTTTTGTAATGGATTGGCAATTTAGACCGTTTGTCTAGTAAATGTAATAGTCGGAATCGACGAGCAGTTTCCTGTCTTTTCAGTCTTGTATGAGGATTCCATGTCTGTCGTTTGTCCAGATTTATTCCTAAGTAACAGATCTGCTCAACAGGAATAAGTGGGGTATTATTAAAGGAAACTGTGGGGGAAGAATTCATGGGTTTACGACGAAGGGTAAATGTGATTTGGTGGGATTTATTGGAATTAATTTTAAGTTTTGGCACCATTCTTCAATGGGTTCAATAATACTTTCTGCACTACAGTAAGTATCCTTCAATAATGTTTTTTGCACTCCAGTAAGTATTTTTCATTAATACTTTCTGCACTCCAGTAAGTATTTTTCATTAATACTTTCTGCACTCCAGTAAGTATCCTTCAATAATAATTTCTGCACTTCATTAAGTAAGCTTCAATAATACTTTCTGCACTCCAGTAAGTAT
>NW_027110130.1:996707-1010481 GCF_000696795.3 Halyomorpha halys
ACTTTCTGCACTCCAGTAAGTATCCTTCAATAATACTTTCTGCACTCCAGTAAGTTACCTTCAATAATACTCAACTTATCTCAGTCTAACAAATCCGCTATTTAGGACTACACTTGGTCAGATACTAGCATTAGAAGACTGAAAAAGATAAAAATTGCTCGTCGATTCAATGTTAAAACTCCCAATAAATTACAAAAAAAACACATTTACATAACTATTGTACGGTCTGTATGGACCTGAATGTAGCTCTGGGAGACACTAAAACCATCGAATTTCTTTCGTATCCAGTATTTAAAATCCTTCGTAAAATCCTCAATGCTCTTCACTTTGTAACGAATTAAAGCATCAATAATAAACTTAAAGTTCTGATGTTGAGGATTTGCCAGATATCAATTTCTAACTTTAGTTCCACTACTTTTCTAACCTCGGTTCCTTTTTGATTCCTGATAATCCTCGAAACCTTCTAGCCTAAAAAAGTTCTACCTATGGGTGGATTATATTTACTACTTGTTTAATTTCTTATTTTTTATTTATTTAAATACATAAATAAAACAGAATTCAGAAAAATGAATGGAAAATAAATTGAAAATGCAATCATTAATTAGCTAATTGCTTATTATAATTAAAATTATTTCTTCAAACGAGATTTAATTGGAATAAATATGTTAGAAAGAATAGTACTTTATTTCATATCGATTTGATGATTATTATCTCGATTATTTATATCAGTGTTAAATGATTCTAGCTGTGACCTGAGTGACACGTTACACGACAACAACTTGCGATAATAATCACGCAAATCGAAGTTAAAACTCGATCCCTTTCCATAATAATATGTAAGTAAAGAATCAATAAAACTAATATAACCATTTCCATACCAAAGCATAAATAAATCTTCAGAGCTATACAGTATCGGTGTTTGGAATCCTTGTTAGAGTTAGTCGTGATTGGTTAACTCTATTGGTTCGGTTTCTACCTGGAATCCATCATTCATATTCAACCAATATTTATTTTTTGGCGATCTCGCAAAATTATTCTTTACGCTGGGGTAGGTAAATAAGACCAATAATCTCACTTTTTATTACCCCCAACCTGGCCATTCATGACATACTAAGAGGTGGGATTTCACGAGGTAACCCAACTGTTAAAACCAAACTAGTAAGGTGAAGTTTTCATTACGTATGACCACCACGAAATAAAAGTTCCAGATCAGACTGAAATCGAATCGTCCCCGTTGCAGAATCTAGATTGCTAAGGTGACTCCCTCAACTACCTCAGCTACAACGGCCTCTCTAATTAGCTCACAGGTCAAAGTATTTCGTCAAATAAATACCAGATTAATTTATAATGATTGAGGAACTGAATGATTTTCTATTCTTCCATGAATTTTGAAAATGAAGATTAGAAACTTAAGGCAATAAATGTATCATTCTTTTTCTCTCAACAGAAAAACCTTGCAAATAATTAGATGGTTCATCTTCGTATCGATTAAACTAAAAAAGAATATAAATTTGCAACGAAGCCGCAAGTGCGCGTTTTAATGCCCAATATAATGGGGTAATAGCGTTTCATTCTTCTTGCGTTTAAATCAAAGGACTATTGGGTATGGGAGTGAAAGCAGGATATAACGTAAAAAGTTCAGAGAACCAAGGAAGTTTTAATTATTTTAATAATTATCGTATCAGTTACTTTTAAAAAATTGTACTTTTTATTAATATAATAATTTTATTGAATCGCATTAGCTTAAAACACAATGATTTCAAAATTTTGTGACCATAGATATGCAATCCATAAATTAATTTTATGTAACATTAATCTATCACATTTTTTTTTAATTTTATTTATTTATTGATATTTACAACTGTATAAAAAATACAACAAGTAAATTTGATCATAATGACATGATGATAATGATATGATACAGCATGCAGAGAAACTACCCAGTAGTAGAATTCTAAAAACATTTTACAATATAAGGTCACGAGGCCATCTTCTTTTCAGGTGCCTCGGAGGATTGCCAGGAATGGAAGAGGAAGCAAGTTAGAAACTAGTGGGTTTGGGTGGTTAGGGAGTTTATAATGGAAGGAATGACATCGGGTTCGGGCTAGATCGGTTACGTAAGAAACATTTAGGTCTTTATGGATGGTTTTATTAGTAACAAAATAAGGAGCATCGAGGATTTTACGAAGGATTTTGGATTGTAAGGATTGGATACGAGAGGAATTCGAAGGTTTAGTGGATCCCCAAAGCTCAACTCCTTAATATTGTCATGTAGATCAGTCTTTTATAATGAGTTGGAAGTTTCGACCGTTTGTCTAGTGCTGTAATAGTTTGAATCTGCGTGCAGTTTCCTTTCTTTTCAGTCTTGTGTAAGGATTCCAGGTTAATCGTTTGTCAAGATGTAGTCCAAGATAACGAATCTGTTCTACAGGGGTAAGATCCACATTATTAAAGTATACTATAGGGCAGTCGGAAGGTTTACGGCGAAGAGTAAATGTGATTTGATGGGATTTATTTTTATCCTCAAATTTCGACACCATTCTTCGAGGATTGTGATATAGGACTGAAGAGTTTGGGATGCAATCAAAGGGTTATTATTAGCTATGAGCAGACATGTGTGTCATCAGCATACGTGGTAAGGATAGTGTTAGGAGTTGTTGGGATGTCAGCTGTATAGACGGTGTAGAGGATGGGACTGAGAATACTACCTTGAGGAACACCAGTAGATCAAAAATAGAGGGATGGGTAGGAACCATTGTGGTTTACTTGGAATAATCTATTAGTAAGAAAGGAACGGATGATGAGAAAATACTATCGTATATCAAATTGAAAAATACCTCCATATTTTAAATTTATATAAATTATACTTAAATTAACTAAAAGAACTCGCCCTTTAGTAATCCTTGTATCTGCTTATAATAATCTCCATTGTATTTGAAATAATTTATTCATGAGTTTTTACCTTCTATTTTTTTTCTTTTATGGTTGTATTTCTTTTAATAATATATATTATTTCTATTTAATTCATTTATTAGCATTTAAATATTCTGAAAGTACATCCGAAGAACCTATCATATTTATGTTATTAATAATAGGCCTAAGATCATTATCCTCTCGATATGATCTTAACAATATAATTAACAGGGTATCCCAGGTACAGAGAAATCCGTTACTTGTTATTTAGTGATTGTTTTTTATCCATATAGAATTTCTTAAATAATTTGGTTTTATTAGTATTAATTTTATTCACTAGTCCTTTGGTTCATTTCTCAACTTTCTATGTGCTTTATTATCAATCATTATCTCATCCAGTTTTTTTTTTTTTTTTGTAGTCAGTTAGATATATCTTCAACTGATTAAAATATTTACAACTCTTACAGTCTTTGAACCTTAATAATTAAGATAATATATATTATTATGCTTTTTCTTTTATCAAGGAATACCCTTGTTACTTCCTACTTCTTTGTTTGATTGTTGGAAACGTTTCGGACAATTATCCATCATCTAGTCTTCATTATCTTTTAATTACATCAGAACAAATTAGATATTATCAACTCTTTACATTTACTTTTTACAGTTCTATAATAATACACTTTTATAATTAATTACTGTATTTATTTCTACATTAACATAATTAATGATGAGATTAAACACTGTATATTGATAATTTTAATGAAGGGAATGTTAATATTACTTTATAATATTCCAAAGAAAAGTATTTAATTTTTTTATGCAGTCCTTCAGACTCCAAAGCTTATTATTGAGAGAAAAATATGTAGCAGATGAATGTTTGGATTAAATATATTCTGCTTACGAACAGATTAAATACGGATACTTTTCATGAATAGTCGTACATTTGATTACATTGTCAGTGTACAAGGTACACTACTAGTGTTCAACAGTCTATACGGGCTCCATATTAAATAAAGAAAATCGTGTTTTCTTTCTTTATTAATTTAGAAATTAATAGAAAAAGAACTTTTGAATTATTATTTTGTTTTTAATTTGTTATTCATCCTCAATGCTATGTTAGCATTTATATCCTTATTTTGTTACTAATAAAACCAACCATAAAGACCTAAATGTTCCTTATGTAACCGATCTAGCCCGAACCCGATATTATTCCTTCCATAATAAACTCCCTAACCACCCAAACCCACTCGTTTCTAACCTTGCTTCCTCTTCCATTCCTGGCAATCCTCCCAGGCGTCTAAAAAGAAGATGGCCTCGTGACCTTATATTGTAAACTGTTTTTAGAGTTCTACTACTGGGTAGTTTCTCTACATCCTGTATCATATCATAATGTCATTATGATCAAATTTACTAGTTGTATTTTTTTATACAGTTGCAAATATCAATAAATAAATAAAATAAAAAAAAAATTTGTACCAATTTATTAATTATTAGTTTTAATTTAATTATCATGTATGATGATGATATACGATTTGTAGTGACGATGGTTGGTTTGTTTGTCTCATTCTTGGACCATCTCTCTTCTCCTATTCCAGTCTATATCCCGCCTCCAAAACTCCTCCTTAACACTCTCCTCCCTGGAAACTCGCGGTGTTTCTCTTGGCCTTCTTCTCGAATCTCATACGTCTTCCTGGCAGTTCTTTCCTGGTCCACCCTAAGAAAGTGTCAGAACTACTTTAGTTTCTGCTCTCTGCCGGTTTAACTCCGAGGTTACTTTGTATGGTGTTGTCCCGTATTCTATCACGTCGTGTCCTTCCTTCCACCTTATGAAGATAACGTATCTCCATGGATTGAATCCAGCTCTTGTGTTTCAAGGTAAGGGCTCACGATTCGGAAGAGTGGGAAAGAATAGGAAGGAACGTTGATTTGTAGTTCATTATTTTATTTTTTCTCGTCAACTGCCTTTTCTCCAGGAAACCCCTTCGAAGCAAACTACTCTTCCAGCTGTATTGATTTTCTGAGAAACTTCCTCATCAATGTAGCCGCCATCGTTCTCCGGGATTTCTTCCTTATCCTCATACCTTCGGTCTTTTCCGGGTTGATTTTCATCTTTATCTTGGACAATTCCTTCCTTGAGGAACATTTATGATTTTATGTGTTATATTACTGTTATACCGCTACTTTACTTTGTTTTATTTCTAAATATCTATTTCTTTATAATTTTATTTTAAATTGAACTTGCTTAGTACATTGAGTGTTTGTTACGAATCACTGGTGGGGGAAGATACGAGAGATTAAAATAGACAGGATAGCGTATATATGGTTAGGAACAAAATGGGAAAAAGGGTTATTAAGGAAAACTATAATGTAATGTAGCAGCAAATGGTGAAAAGAAAAGAAGGAGAAAATTGTATTTAAATTAAATTCAAAATTTATTGTATTTCGTTATTATGGAAACAACATATAGAGAATAATAATTGTTTCGTTATTAAGTAATATATACTGGAAGATTATTAATTGACCGTGTGTATAGATGAATGGAATATGGTCCGGGTGCGGTCAAAAAAACTCAAATAGTAAATAATTATACTATTTTTATTGAGTCAACGTTTCGGGGCTTCGTCAGGGCTAAAGAAGATACAAACACTTGACATAGTAAAAAAAAAATAAAATAAAATAATAACAGGGGAATAAAAATTTATTCTTATAAAAAATTTTATTCTTTTCCTTTTTCATCTCTTAATTTGTACTTTCTATAATAATTCTTCTCTTATTTTATCTCTTATCTATCTGTTCCTATTACCCTTTTCATTTACTGTTTACAACCTTTCTTATTATATTTTACTTTTCATTGTATACCTCTGTTATTTTCCACTTATATATATATTTTTTTTTTTGTAACTATGTCAAGTGTTTGTATCTTTTTTAGCCCTGACAAAGCCCTGCAACGTGGGGCGAAACGTTGGCTCAATAAAAATAGTATACCCACCCATTTACTATTTGAGATTTTTTGACCGCACCCGGACCATATTCCATTCATTTAAATAATATATGTTAGCATTTATATATCAAATATTCGATTGATAAATATGATGTGTGTAGTAACAATGTATTTGGTCAGCATTACTGATTAAGTAAAGCATTCCTGGTTGCAACACATTCGTTTCAAGATGAAACCATTTTTAATTTTTTTTTTTTATCAGATATGCTACTATTCAAGTAAAGTAGCGGTTGGAATTGGAACAGATAGATTCCGATTTTGACCGAAATTAATTGACACGACGATAACAGATTCATGTCGAGACGAATCGGATCTGATGAGAGGGTCACTAATTCCAATTGGCAACTGTAATCTGACGCGGGGCAAGTTGGCGAACCCTACATTGGAATTTATAATCTCGTTAACTAACTTTCCAGCTCGGCTGGATAAACAGATCAAGCCACCAGGGCAACTTTCCACATAATAAGCCGTCATTCGTCCCTCCGCCTAAGGGTTCGTCAGGGCTTTTAAAACATGCTCCATGTCCAAAGTTTGTGGCAATTATTATTATTGATAACAACGTCAAAACTGTTTTAATTATATGTTATGCTAAAGGTAAACGCTGAGGTAAAATGACGCAACTATACCTAATGTAGAAAATACTCCAAGAGATAGGAAAAGGTCATTACATTATTTCAAAATTTTAGGCATATAATTTAGTAACAGAACCAGTACTGCGCGTGCGTAGGCCAGTTTCAAGGTAAAAACTTTCGATTAGATATGATAAGGGTGTTTCTTGTCTTTAAAATTTTCTAAATAAATAGATTAGATTTATTTCATATTGGAAGATTACCGGTTGACAGTATATAGTTGATTATAGGAATACCATCTCGGCGGAGGTCAAAAAAAGTGCAAAAATAGCTCGAAAATATTTATTAGTAATTAACGTTTTGCCTCACTTTGCAGAGCTTCATGAGGGCTAAATGAGAACAAGATAAAAACATAATAGAATATGATGAAACTACTACCCATACAGCATTTCTACAAATAATATAGTTTCCTTAACGCACAGTTTTTTTTTTTTTTTAAATCGGCCAAAACAAAATTTTAATGTAAAAAAAAACGCAATTTAGAACATTTTGTTGGGAAAAAAATATTCAAAATTTTTATTTTTATTTATTTTAATTTTGAATATTGCGGCGAGAGGGATGCGCTGGGATCTCTTGAGCTCTGCTCTACCCCTCACACGTGGGGGATAGAGTGGGCTCAGGGATCCTCAGGTCGATTATGTAAATATTGTATATACTATTTTATCATTATGTTATTTTATTTATTTATTTTTCATACAGATAGTCTGATTATGTTCATCTTGTCTATTATTTTGTTTGTATATATTTTAAGAGATTTTTTTTTTATTTTATTTTATTTCATTTTTTTTTATTTATTTATTTTTTTATTTTAGTATGTATGATATCATTCATCAATATTACCTATTGCCCACAACTGTGTGGTAGATTGTAATATCTATCAATAAATAAATGTAAACATAGGCTAAAGTAATATGTAGAGGATTATTACACACGATAAATCATTGTTATTTATTTTATTATTACCATATTTATTTATTTCAATTCTCGATTAAATTCGATGTTGAAAGAATATAGCATCATAAAATACAACGCCACTCAAATCATCTCGAGTGTGCATAGTTTGGCCTGCTTAGCGTGCTCTAATTAAATGGAGCGTACAACTTAAGGGGTTTAACTTTTATTGCTCTAATAATTGAAAAATACTCTACATATATTCTTTTAATGCAAACAGGATACGAGTTTCTGCACATCATAGTGGTGAGGCCCAGGGCTACTAACTCCAAGGATCTGGCTTCGAATCAGATTGTGGCAGATATTTATTTTCTGTTTAACTGTAGCCGTGAGTCAGCTCTGTGGGTTCGGTAGTCCTCTCGGGTCCACCCAACTTACGAAATGCTCTATTATTTATATGATGTGTCAGAATCTCTGATTCGGCAATCCTTTCCAACTAAACCCCGATTTAGTGACGGTGCTATATCACCTCTAAAAAATTTATTTAATCTTTATCGGTCGTATTTCACTCTCACGTGACAACGGTGCTTGTATATCACGTGGAAGGTGACAAAGCGAAACATGCTGAAACTCCCTGATTTTGGGTTCTTGAGCGAATTTGTTTTTTGGGGTGTGTGGTGAGATTTGTTTTTGGGGTCTGTGGCTAATGCAATTTTAAGTTTTGGGGAAATATAGAAGAACTATAATTTTCCTCCAATCGTAATTACATTTCGTAAGATTATTTTGTTGCTACAGTTCACGGTCAAAGCGTATACTTATGACAGTTAAATGTGGCAGTTAATTGCATTACTTGTACTATTAACGATTACGCCAGACCCAGTGCGACAGTAAAATTGCCTTGATAGTATATGCTATCATAATTATAACCTATAATAATAATATTCTTTATTTATTCTGGGAGTGATCCCTTTAATATACAGGCGTCAAAATTAGGTTTGGAGCCTTAGAGTAAAATACAAAATAAAAAAACGTCATAAAATATGATGAAAATATAAAAATAAACAAGAATAATTAACAGAAGATATAAAAAAAGATTAGACAAATAAATAAAACCATGCTAAAACCGAAACTCAGTATTTTCATCATTGTATCTAAAACTCAGTTTTGGCTAGGATTCCATACTGACCTCCTTGATGAAGACCTGGAACTCAGGTCGAAAAGTCGGCATAAATAAATAATTTTTGTTTATTCATGTTTTGTTTTTTTTGCTGAGCAGATCCCCCGACCATCTTCTCCAATTAAAAAATAAAACCATATGGCATATCATACAACATAAGGTGAATAACTTCTGATAATAATAAAACAAATACAATAAAAACTAAAAATAATAAATGAAAAGGTAAAACTTATCAACAATTTGAAACATTAAATAGCGAAAATTACTTTATTTGTAACTTTTTATTGTCATTCTTCCGGAATTGGGTGGACAGAAGGTGGTCGAATATACGGGATTTGAAGGTTGGAAGGATACTAGAACTACAAATTCCATAGGGAAGAGCAGCGGATGAGGATCTACCAAAGGCTGCCGTTCGATGAGCAGTTACATATAAGTCTGAAGGCCATGAGTGGGTATTGCGGGAATGCATAAAGAATATAAATTGAAGGATATCAGATGTACGATGGACAGCGGGGTTGGAGAACTTTTTTAGAGGAGGGAAGCAAAATATTTTCGGCGGATGGAGGTAAACCTACAACCTAGTGAGGATCACGTAGAAAAAGCTTGCGGGTTAAAACGGGAGGGGTGTTATAAATTAAAATATAAAACTTATAATATTAGTTAAATCAAGCAACTTCAAAAAGTTTTCGGGACGTGGGGGTAGAGTCACAAAAAAGAATATCAGAGAGGGAAGAGAACTGTATAAGGGAGATATTGTAAATCCATGACTATTGGTATAGTTGATATCATTTCCGTATAGAATGACCTTTCGTCGAAATGTGCTTATTGTTACCTGAGTCTTGATAAGGTGACTATTGTACTGCGAGCTTCTAGATAACAAACTCTAGGGTACCAAATTTTACCTTGACCCTCATGTTATGGAAATTGTCAATATAGTGTATATATTATCGATTTTTCATATTATTGTATATATATTATCGATTTTTCATATTATTGTATAAATATTTGTCTGTATTTCCCACTTTTTCTTCAATTTGTACGCAAGCAAGCTTCAACCTTGTATCGTCATTTCTCTTAGGTTTTATTTAATACTTTCTCTTTTGTATTCCTAATAAAAAAAAAGTTTTACTTAATGAATTCCAATCTTATTTTAAACTTGTAGATGCAGAAACATATACATGTTTTTCTTTTTTTTTTTTTCAATTCCAGTATTAAGTTCATTATTTTAATAGGGATAAGGTAGAATTATTTTGAACTGTTGTAGATAATAAGTGTTTTGATATATTTTATAAATTTGTTTGAGCCTAATTGGTATACGATTTTTTTTAAAATTTAAATATCAAATGAAGTAAATAATTAATTATCTATAATTTCTTCTGTCATCATACTGTTTTATGTCATTACGTTTTGTCACTTACTTAGCATTGATGATAACTTGTCTTTTATATTAGCTTTTTAACTTTTATAATTAAATAAAAATATTTACCCAAGATAAACATAGTATGGTTCTGTGTTACAATACTTCTTCTTGTACTATGCGGTACTGTACGGTTAGTATCCATACTCAAACGCCACATTTTTTCCACTCCTGAATTTGTGCGTCAGGATCATCCTTCGACTCACAAACTCTATACAGTAAAAATAAATTGATGCAAGCGGGCTCAAACGTCATATCATCGTTTCACTTGGGTCTTAATCTGTTTCATTAACACTTTCATTTTTTTGTATCTACTTTGATAAAAATAAAAAAAATAGTTTTTATATAGGAAGATGGTCAGGGTTGCGGTCAATAGTGAAACAAAAATAGTTTACAACTATTTATTTTCCAACGTTTCGCCCCACTTTTTTTTTTTTGTTTTATATACATCTCCTGTACTTTTTTAGCTTTATATTTTACGTATTTTTATATGAAACTTTTACTCTGGCCTTTGTTACTTGTTTTTTATTCTTTTCATTATATCTTTTTATTTTTATTTCTATCATTTTTCTTAACATAGTTTCATTTTATATCTTTTTAGCCCTGATGAAGCCCTGCAAAGTGGGGCGAAACGTTGGAAAATAAATAGTTGTAAACTATTTTTGTTTCACTATAGACCGCAACCCTGACCATCTTCCTATATATCAATTTTTACGGTCAACTATATATACATATAAAAAATAGTTTTTGTTAAATAATTTTTTTAAATTTCAATTTCAAGTTCATTATTTTCAGTTTCATTCAAGTTTTTAATTTTCCTTAAGTATAGAATAATTTAAGTTAGTTGAAATTTTTTTGAGCTCTAATGTAAAATATGCGTTTTGATATATTTTATAAATTTGTTTGAGCCAAATTGGTATTAAATTTTTTTTTTTTTTTTTTATTGAAAAATGGAATGATATATAATGATGTAAATAATTATTTACAAGTGCTTCTGACATCAGACTGTTTCATGTCATTACTATCTATTTTTATTATGGTCAGTTCAAGACTTTTTCATACATTACTAAATTATACGTTAGTGCTGAAATATCATAATTTCTTTCAAAATGACGCTAGGAAAATTAGACAAAGTATAAGTTTTATCACTGACGGTGTGAAGTTGACATGATTTCCATAGGAACTATGGAACTCCAGGCAGGTCTTTGGCCACTTCAGGTTGGAAGGGGGCAATATGCTCTTTACCTATTTGAAAAACTTAAGCGACCAGAAGATCACTGATGGGCCATTTAACTTAAATTCTTCTTTAATTAAAGAAAATTAAAAATAATTTTTAAAAAATAGAGAGCTTGTTATTGAAATTTAAAAAAAATTCATTAACTAACACTAGTTTTTATTTATTTATTTATTTTCAAAGTAGATACACAAATGGAAAAGTGTTAATAAAACAGACTAAGATTCAAGAGAAACGAGGATATAACTTTGGGGGTCGAAGGATAGTCCTAACACTCATATTCAAATTTGAAAAAATGTGTAAACTAAAAAAAAATACTTTGTTCAACCTTTCGTCTTGAACAGCCCTGATGAAGCCCTACAAAGTGGGGCGAAACGTCGGACATTAAAATAGTTATAAACTATTTGTTCTTTTTTTTTTTTACCGCAACCCTGACCATCTTCTTATATAAAAAAAAATACAGATCCATACTATTTTAATCTAGGATAAATATTTTTAATTAAGTATAAAATTTAAAAAGAAAACGTTTAACAAAAGTAATAACACTTAACTAAGTAAAAAATAATGGACATAAATAAAAACATAAGTAGCAGAGCTCTGTCACTATGGTAGTATTTTTCACCAAAGTTTTGCTTCTAAGACAGATGAAAAGTGATCTAATTTTATCATTGATGCTTAACAAACGCGAAACTAATGGTAGTGGAGAGAAGGAACTACTAGGAAGCAACTAAGGTGTTTGTTGATACATTGTTTCATATTATGTATAGACTATCTTACTAGTTTATGATAGTTCATGTCGAATTCAATTTTCGTTAGTTCAGTACTTTGAATATTTTAAAATAGTTAAAAATGATAAAAATAAATTACAAGGGTTTATAATTATGAAATACTGCAAGAAAATCTGATAAAATTCTAACTTTTACATAAAGCAAGCCGTCACTTTATAATTGATATGATTAATACCAGTATACAAAATTATTTACATATGCTCTTATCATAGAATTTACAGTTTATGTATGGATTTCCTCTTTTTTATTAAATAACAATATTGCTCTTCACTATGAACAAAAACTATCACAAATTACTTTTAATAACTTTTAAAAAAAATTGGAAATTTGAAGAAAAAATCAATTTAGTGTCCTTTGTTATCATTCACGTTGCTCCCTCATAAATGGGAGTTTCTTAAAAGTATAATTTTTTATTTATTTATTTTTTTATTATGCTTTTCAATTTTATTATTTTCCTAATTTATGTTCATAATAAGTGAAATGTTTTTTATTTATTGTTTTAGATGGAATGCAATATTCATGTCAGATTATTTAATATGCGTTAATTAAAATTTAGAAATTAATACTATTCAAATTTTCTCAAAAATAAAATAAAGAACATTTTTTTTAAAAATTGTATAATGTATGTGAACGTTAAAAAAAAAATGGCAAATTTTTTTAAAACTAATTATCATCTTTAGTACATCAGATGTTTGTCCTCCCGTAACTTTTTTAAAGTTGATTTTTTGTTTAACTTCGATTTTCTTTATGTGTTATTGTTACTGTTACATTTAATTTTTATAGCGTTATTTTCATAAATTTCAAATCGTTAATAATTTAATATTGGTTTTAAAAAATATTAAAAATCATTATATATAGTTGACCGTATAACTTAAATATAAGAGGATGGTGAGGAATGAACAAATAGTTTTTAACTTACCATCCTCTTATATATAAAAATCGTTTTATTTATATTTAAATGTGTTGATTAATTAAATCTAATTACGTTAAATATATCCTTTTCATAATAAATTTAATTCTGGACTGGTAGTCCGTTGTTTAGTTTTCAGAAGTTTAAAAAATTAACTTAATGAAATGATTAAACACTATATGAAAACACAATGAATTGGAAAAATAAACGAGTCAACAAAAATTAACACCCCCCCCCCAAAAAAAATGCAATGTTTAGATAAGTACAACGTTTAAAAAATAAAAAATAATGATAAAAATTAAAAAGAAAGATTTTTTTTTTTTACACGATTTGGTTGTATTTCAATTATAATCAAATAAAAAGAAAAGAATAAAATTATAACTAAAAATAGATCCTTTAAAAATCATAAATCATAAGGATCTAGTAATATTACAATAAACAAAAAAGTGTAGTAATGGCGATATATCATTGTAGTAATATAATATGTCCATCTTCTCAGAATTTAATTATTATAAATTTAATATTTGAATAATAATTTTTTTTAGTATATTTAATAAACTAACCGTTTATATTTAAATGAAAATAAATTAATTGAAAAGCAAGTTAACGTTTTAGTTAATCAATTGAACATTTGATATACTACAGATTTCTAAAAACTTTCAAAGTCAAAAAAACTTACATTAGTAAAAAAAATTGACTTAAGTCTCTACAGCTACACATATAAAAGAAATACTAGATTTCAATGGGAACAAATCACTACTTAAGTAAGTCTTCTTTTTTTATATGAAAATAATTTATTATATACAATTTAAAA